>NC_091442.1:85826897-86126897 GCF_964237555.1 Oryctolagus cuniculus
TTTGATTAAATGCAATTTAGTATTCTGTCTGAAATCTGAAAGCCTGGCCTCTAACACTTAGCTCCCTGAACAGCCTTGGGCAAATTACTTAATGGAAGCCTCACTTTCCCCCATTTGCAAGGGGCTGCGATGGAAACTGTCAGTTCAAGAATGGATTACAATAATCGAGATGAAGCATATTGACCCAGATGCCTCGCCCGCTGGTTTTATACCGTGACCCTCTTTTGTCACCATCATCATTTCTGTGGAAACGTAAACTCCAGGAGTGGATCACTATATTCACTGTCAGTTCTCGGATGTAGCAATGTAAATATGTTCTCCCGAGATAAGATGTTTGTCACAGTGATAGCCCTGCAGTCACCACAGGTCAGTAAGGATTCTATTTAGTTCTGACCTGTTTGGAATGACTGTGGTTTTTTTTTTCCAGGTCCAGAGCGATCACAATCAAAGTCCTTCTTTATCATTCACTATTTTAACCCAAATTGAAACAGCATACTTAGTGCCAGTTAACTTAATTCTGTAAATGGGGGGGCTCCCTGTACATGAAAATGGTCATTTTAGTGTGAGTTCCATCTCTTTTGTTCTGACATGCATTCTTCTGCTAGACTTAGTCAAAATCATTCTATATCCTGACACCTTCTATAGGGATTTATTGGATCTTTCTTTTTTTCTCAAAGTTAAATGTATTTTAGAATCATTGAATTTTAGAGGTGGAATATTCAGTACCTAAAAATCCTTATGAACATAATCCTTTATCTTACAAGATGGAAAACTGACGTTATATGCAGTTTGTCTGATAGCCGAAGTAGAAGTACAGTTCCGTGACTTAAATTGCTTTTTATATTTAGCCTTTATGTATTACTAAAACCATTATGTTCTTTATTATGTCTAAATAGCATTTCTTTGCATACTTAACAATCAGCAAAAACTAAAATCTATAAAATCTTCACTTAAAGTATGAATAATAAAACATGTATAAAATTGTGGTTTCATCCTATATGTATTAAATATACAGGATATTAAATTTTTTCTAGTGCACGAGAATTGTGAACACCCTCAATGTTTCTGGTTTTTTTTTCTCTGTAATTATTTATTTCCTTATTATCTCTCCTTAAACATTGCTTCTGAATAATCCTAAGGGATTTTCAGAAACTAAATTGGGATGTAACTTCCAATTATTTTTATCAATTTTAGCTCTTCCAATCCCAAAGGTGATTTTAAGCCTATTTACTATTTAAAAATAAAATTACCAGGCTTTCTGAATGCAAAGTAATTGTTATGTTAATTATACTTGCTATTTAGGCCATTTGTTCTTATAATATATCATGAAAACAAAGGGGAATAATCTGTCTCAGGAAATAAGAGAGAACCTAGGGATACTGTTTTGTCATCTCTGTCCGTAATCATAGAGTAACCTCTGTGTACAAAAAGGAAAAAAAAAACATGTCACAAGTGCTAAGTGGGGGTGGGGGAAGGGCCAGAGAGAGCATTGTATAAAATAGAAACAGGGTTCCTACTCTCATAGAACCTGGGAGATTTCACAGTTGGCCCAGAACTCTTTAGTGGCTATTTTAAATGAGTAAATACCAATAAAGAAAATGGAAACTATAACCTTGAGAATATTTTGTCCATAAATGTTATTTTGTCTATAACTGTATAGGGTGATCTATGTTGACTGAACAAAACAAACAAAAAAAAACTAAAACTCTTTAATGTCTAAAACAATGTTGTTATCACAATTTGCATATATACTCATATTCTTATGTTCTCTAGAAAAATACAGGTTTATGATGGGAAACAGGCATTTTCTTAGGAAGAGATTGTGTCCTTTTTCCCTGGATGGTCATGACCCATTGCTTTCTATTGCCTTATTTTTCCTTATTTTCATTATATTGTTTGACTCTCAAGATAATTCCTGCTTTGGTTTTGTTTTATATACATCTCTGTAACTTTTATTTTTTCATCCTAAAAATTTACTTACCTGAAAGGCAGAGTTAGAGACAGAGAAGAGAGAGCAAGAGAGATCTTCTGTCCACTGGTTCACTCCCCAAATGGCCACAATGGCTCGGGCTGGGCCAGGCTAAAGCCAGGAGTCAGGAGCTTCCTCTGGGTCTCTCATGAGTGCAGGGGCCCAAGGACTTGGGACATCTTCCACTACTTTCCCAGCCACATTAGCAGGGAACTGGATGGAGAGTAGAGTGGACAGGACTCCAACAAGCGCCCATATGTGATACTGGCTGCGGCTTGCTTTTCCCTGCACTGGCCCCCATCTCTAAAACTTCTACATCACAGCTAACACATCTTTTACTTAGATAGATTTGATGTTGAAAATATAATTTTCTGGGGCTGGTGTTGTGTCATAGCAGGTAAAGCTGCCACCTGCGAAACCAGCATCCCATGTGGGTGCTGAGTCCTGACTGCTCTACTTCCAAACCATCTCCCTGCTAATGTGCCTGGAAGGGCAGTGGGAGATGGCCCAAGTTCTTGGGCACGTGCACAGGAGACCTAGAAGAAGCCCTGGCTTCAACCTGGCCCAGCTCTGGCTGTTGTGGCCCTTTAGAGAGTGAAGTAGTGGATGAAGATCTCTCTCTCTCTCTCTCTCTTCCTCTCTCCCTCTCTCTCTGTAACTCTGCCTTTCAAATAAATAAATCTTTTTAAAAAAGAAAAACAGAATAGAGGGCTAGTGCTGTGACATAGTGTGTAAAACAGCCACCTGCAGTGCTGGCATCCCATATGGGTGCTGGCTGCCGACTGCTCCACTTCTGATCCAGCTCTCTGCTCTCTCTCTCTTGCCTCTGCTTCTGCCTCTCTGTAACTCTGCCTTTCAAATAGATAACTAGATCATTTTTAAAGAAAATATGCAATTTTCCTCTTCAATAAGAAGGGAAGAATCTGTTGGTTTAGTTTTATTTCTTTAAAATAGCTATGTGGAGGTGGGCATTTGGCATAGTGGTGGAGATGCCGCTTGAGATAACTGCTTCTCCTATTGGAGTACCTGCGTTTGAGTCCTGGATCCACTCCTGATTCCAGCTAATATGCACTTGGGGAGGCAGCAGATGATAGCTCAAGTGCTGGGTCCCTGCCACTAATGTGGGAATCTCAGATTGAATTCCTGGCTCCTGTCTTAACCTTGGCTTGGCCCTGGCTGTGGGGACCATTTGGGGAATAAACCAGCAGAGGAGAGATCTGTGTCTCCTTATCGTTGTCTCTATCTGTGTGTGTATTTCCTTTCTCTCTCTCTCTCTCTCTCTCTCTCTCTCTCTCTCTCTCTCTCTCTCTCTCTGTTTCAGGTAAAATTGGGGTGGGGGAGGATTTTTATAAAAGAATTATTCCTTCATTTCTTTGAAATGCAGACTGACAGAGAGATGGAGAGACAGGGAGAAGGAGAGATCTTTCATCTGCTGGTCATTCTCTCAATGGCTGCAAGAGCCAGGACTGGACCAGGCCAAAGCCAGGAGCCTGGAACTCAGTCCTGGCCTCCCACAGGAGTGGCAGGGGATGAACTTCGTGGCCCATCATATCTGCCTTCTCGGGCAAATTAACCAAGAGCTGAATGAGGTGCAGAGTAGTAGTTGGAAGCCAAACTGGCACTCTGACCCAGGGATGTGTGAGGATGCCACAGCACAAGCCCTAAGTACCTGTTTAGTTGTAAGAGATTCTCTTAATTTTATTTGTGTTTTTCAAAGAATGAGGAAAGATAGTGAATAGGATATACAATTAATGTATTAGAACAATTATGGATATAAAAAGCTAATGCAAATTTTAGAATTGTACTTTTAAGAGTTAACCTTGTACAGTGCAAGAGTTAATGTTATAAAGGGCTGCTCTATTATTTAGGTAAGAACTGACAAATGAAGTGAACTCACTTTGTAAAAATGAAATGCAAAATTACTCAGATGTCAGTATATCCTAGCTCTACTTGAACTATGCAGATAATCAGCTAAGTTTAGTTGATAGAATGAGTATAAAAGGAATCAACTTATCTCTTAGCCTTCTGTGAGATATGAATTTCAGCTGAATCAGTTTTGGTTAGATTAGTGTGTGTGTGTGTGTGTGTGTGTGTTGTGTGTGTACCTGTTTATTAACCTCATCTTGTTCCCAAATATATTTAGAGCAGGAATATTCAAAGTAAAATGATGGTTTACCTGCTTAATGATTTCTTCTGTTACTAGCTGTTCCTAAGTGGATTGCTGGAGTCATGTAGCATGCTGACTGTTAGAGAGATGGTTTTTTACTGTGTGAGATTTAAACTTCACATCTTTCAAGTCTGGAAGCATTAACACTCTAGTAGTGTTAAGCTTTTTATACCACCTGCTTCCCCTATTTGGAGGTCTGGTGATTTTCCTGTGATTGCTTCCATTGGCACTCCGTGAGTGAGTTCTGCAAATGCAAGTGTGACCATGGATCTGGATTACCCATTGATCTATGTAACTCCAGAACAATATTAGCTTCTACTGTTTTAAGATAAGTCTGTTTGTTTCACTTTTATTTTCCCATCTTCACAAAGAACAGGCCAGCGGACTAGGAGCCAGGTACAGAAAGTCTAGAAAGGCAAAATGTACATTTGAGCAATTACAGAAGTTCACTTTGTAAGATATGTAGCCACCAAGATAAGGAAATCATGAACTTTTGGCTGTGTATCAAAAAGAATGAATAAAACATTTGTGGACAAAAAACTCTAAATTTCTCTAAAAGTTCATTTATTATTATAAAAGTGCAGTAGTTTAAGTTTTTTCCCTTTTCCCATCATGCTGGATATAAATTCTACATTACTGTCTGAAGCCATAGTACATAATTTGTGAAGCATTAGTCTGTACACTTACGAAGGGCAGCATCTAGTTCAACTGCATTAAATAGGTAATATATTTTGTTTAAAGTTTCAATTAAACACAGGGCCAGGAGATCTATGGTCCCCATGGGGAGTTGGAACACTTTAATGCCAGTGGTAGAGTTGCTCAAGGATCTTGCCTAAGTCTAAGTATCCCTTGATTTCCTGGAAATACGATAGGAGGGAGTTGATTATATTTCATTGCTATTAAACCACTTGAGCCCACCTGTTACATTAATTCATACTTTTGCCAGCTTTGCAGTAAGGGAAAAGATTGAAGATTAAAAATTTGTTTTTAAATTGAGTTATTAAGAAATGAATAGACTCAAATTAATACCTAATTAGAAGAGGGCATTTAGCTTAGCAGTTAGAACGCCTGCATCCCACATCAGAGTACCTGGATTCAATTCCCAGCTCTGGCTGCTGGCTTCAGTTTCCTGCCAATGTAGACCCTCGGAGACAGCAGCAATGGCTCACATAATTGGGTTTCTTACATGGTTAGGAGGCGACTCGAATTGAGTTTCCAGTTCCCAGCTTTGGCCCAGTTATTTTGGGCATCTGGGGAGTGAACTAGCAGATGAGAGCTCTCTCCATTATCTCTGAGTCTCTAAAATAAATAAATAAATTTAAAAATTAATGCTTCACGATACCTCCCTTATTCCCTGAGTCCCAAATAGCTTCCATATGTTCTACTTGAATATCTGTTTTCTGAGGCTTCAGTAGAAATAAATGAGAAAAAAAAAGTATATATTTTAATCTTTTATTGGGCTGTCGCCATGGAGTGAATCTTTTATTCAGTAGTAAATACAAGTTGGATTGTATTTAGAAAATTGTGGTGATGATATTTTATACCTGGGAAGTACATTAACTGGATTTCAAAATGTGGCATTCTAAAAGGTGCCAACATTCATGTCACTTACATGAAATAGAAATAGTCTTGTGAAAGAAGAAAATTGTGTGTGAAGGATATAATCTTCAAATTCAGTGTCAAGGCCATGAGAGGTTGTTATTTACATGCTTAGCATAAGCAGCTGGAGGGGCAGAGTTGTCCTCACCCATCAAGAGGATCTCAGCCAACTTTCCTTTTACAAAACAAAGGTTAACAAGAGAAAAACCTAACAAGTGTATTTATCAAGGTTTTACTTAACACTAGAACCTTCCAAAGTGAAGACCCAAAGACATAGGGAATGGTATTTTAATAACTTGGGTTTGATGAAGAGTGAAACACCATATAGAAGAGTAAGTAAACACAAGGGTACGCCTCCTGCTAACAGACTGGAAACCCAGCCAAGCCTGTCTGTACAGATGCTTGATCACTCTGTGTAGGGTTCCTCCTCCCTCCCTCTGAAACTCCCTGAAGGGAGAAGGGAGAGAGTGACTTTTCTAGGTCGCTTGACCTGCTGTGGGGACAAAGAGTTCAAGTTTCTCTGACCTGCCCTAGGGAAAAGGAATTCTGGCTTCTACAACTTGATCCTGGGTAGGAAACCAGGGCAGAGGACAGGGGGACTGGGGAAGGGGGGACACTTGTTTCTGAGGTCCTTCCCGTCCGTTCCCATGTCAGAGTATTCAGCATCCCAAAGCCCCATGCTTTGTATATATTTTTGAGCACCACACAGCAATACCAATTAAATTTAAATAAATTATTAATTATATGTAGTTTAGTGCATACATGTTTATTTCTGTTTCCTAGTAGGTAGGGGAAAGTTGTTTTCTACATAAAAATCATATTTCACTCTCCAAATGAGCTGTAATTTAGTTTTAATTTTATCTATGCTGATAGAAGCCATTGCTGTGTTCAGAGTGAATGAATGTTGAAAGTAGAGCGTGCCGTGTTTTGTTCCAGAATGCGAGTTGTTTTTGCCAGCATGTTAATTATGGGAATGTGATTACTTTGGTCCTTCTAGAATCTTATTCTGAAGTTTTCATTAAAAATAGAGTGAAATTTTAAGTTTCTGCTGTTCCATTAGTAATTAACATTGATAAAGCAATTTATAGTATAAATAAATTATTCATTGCCTATTAGAGAGATATTTTACTCGATTCAGAAAGTCCATGAAATATATTCCTAAAATGACTTGTAGAAAACTGAAAAGCCTACCTTTATTTTCTTCTGACCAACCTACGGGAGAAGCCCTTCTCATTTCTCTATACTTTTAGTACTATTTCTATAATATTATTTCTATGAATACCTCCCAGGCTTTAACTTTTTAGGGTTACTCCCCTTCTCTGGCATAAACATTTTTAAAATGCAGTTTAGCACTTCTCTGCATGTTTTAGTGCTCTTTAATTAGTTCAGTCATACTGACCCACTTGACTTATTTCATGCTCATTCTCCTGAGAACAGAATTGTTTGGCCAGGGCAGGATTATCACCAGCTACTGCATACACATGAACACACACACACACACACACACACACACACAGAGTCTCCTGTTTTTCCTCTATTTTGAGAAAATGCTGAGCACTAGGTAGGATTTTCCATCAGTGTAGGTGGATTATTTTGGTGATTTATTTATGTGAAAATACAAAAGAAACTGATTAGCCTGGAGAGCTGCAGGATCCCCAGTTGCAAGTAGAGACACTGAAACAGGCCCCTGGCTGTTTCAGGTCCAGGATAGCCATTGAGAAATTCTCATCAGAACCAGTGTATCTGAGGGCAACTGGACTGTCTCATTTCTATAATAAGAGAAGGGGCCAGCACTGTGGTGTACCAGGTAAAGCCGCTGCCTGCAGTGCTGGCATCCCATATGGGCGCCAGTTCTAGTCCTGGCTGCTCCACTTCTGATCCAGCTCTCTGCTATGGCCTGGGAAAGCAGTGAACGATGGCCCAAGTCCTTGGGCCCCTGTATTCATATGGGAGACCAAGAAGAGGCTCCTGGTTCCTGGCTTCAGATCAGCCCAGCTCTTGCTGTTGCGGTCAACTGAGCAGTGAACCAGTGGATGGAAGATCCCCCCCCTCCGCCTTGTCTCTGCCTCTCTGTAACTCTGCCTTTCAAATCTTTAAAAAAAATTTTTTAAAAATAAGAGGAGGGCTATGTTATCCCTCTTAGTATTTTTTTTTTGTTTGTTCTACTTAATACTTTTGGTTGAATACTGTAATCAATACACAATTCTTCTTAAGTGCTGAAACTTAACTGAAAAGTGATCGCTGTTAAATATAAGAGTGGGAATAAGAGAGGGAAGAGATGTGCAATTCGGGACATGCTCAAGCTGACTTACCTCAAACGGTAGAGTTAGAGGCATACCAGGGGATTCCAATTCAATCCCATCAAGGTGGCATGTACCAATGCCATCTCACTAGTCCCAGTGATCAAATTCTGTTCACAATTGATCATGATAGGACTAAGAACCAAAGGGATCACATAAACAAGACTAGTGTCTGCAAATACTAGCTGATAGAATAAAAAAAGGGAGAGAACGATCCAACATGGGAAGTGAGATACACAGCAGACCCATAGAATGGCAGATGTCCTAAGCAGCACTCTGGCCTCAGAATCAGCCCTTAAGGCATGCGGATCTGGCTGAAAAGCCCATGAGAGTATTTCAGGCATGGAAAGCCAAGACACTCTGGGGAAAAAAAAAAAAAAAAAAAAAAAAAAAAAAAAAAAAAACTAAATGAAAGATCTCTGTGAGTGAGATCCCAGTGGAAAGAACAGGTCATCAAAGAAGGAGGTACCTTTCTCTGAAGGGAGGAGAGAACTTCCACTTTGACCATGGCCTTGTCTAAATATGATCAGAGTCGGTGAACTCAGGGGGCTTCCATAGCCTTGGCAGCTCATGACAAGAGCCTAGGGTGATTACTGATGCCATAAACAAGAGTGTCAATTTGTTAAGTCAACAACAGGAGTCTCTGTGCACTTACTCCTCATGTAGGAGCTCTGTCCTTAGTGTGCTGTACATTGTGATTTAATGCTATAACTGGTACTCAAACAGTATTTTTCACTTTATGTTTCTGTGTGGGAGCAAACTGTTGAAATCTTTACTTAATGTATGCTAAACTGATCTTCTGTATATAAAAAGAATCGAAAATGAATCTTGATGTGAATGGAAGGGGAGAGGGAGTGGGAAAGGGGAGGGTTGTGGGTTGGAGGGACGTTATGGGGGGGGGAAGCCATTGTAATCCATAAGCTGTACTTTGGAAATTTATATTCATTAAATAAAACTTTTAAAAAAATAAGAGGAGGGAAAAATTGGTAAGGAAATAGAAGAGATTTGCATAATTTGTCAGTTAAAAATTACAGCGAGTTTGTGACAAAGTCCATGTTTAAAAAGCCAGTGGTGGGCATTGTGGTACAGCAGGTCAAGCCCCTGCTTGGGTTGCCAGCATCCCATATTGGAATGCTGGGTAAGTCCTGGCTGTTGGCCTGTGACCCAGCTTTCTGCTAACATGCCTGAAAAGACAGCAGAGGACGGCCCAAGTGTTGGTGTTCCTATGGCTCACTGTCCTTCCTCCTGGCCCAGCCCTAGCTGTGGTAGGCATCTGGGGAGTGACCAGATGGAAGATATCTTTTTGTCTCACCCTTTCTCTGTCACCCTGCCTTTCAAATAAGTAAATAATAAATTCTTTTAAAAAATTAAAAAGCTACACTCCCTAGTGTTTCTTTGTTAATGCTAACACAGTGAAATAAAAACTGAGAGTTGAAATCTTAGCTGGTAAAATTTTTTATGTAATTGGCCCTTGATATCATATGGTTCAATGCAAATACAAATTCTAGTAAAAGGAATAACTTGGAAATTTCTCTTCAGTGCAATGCTTAGTAAAAATGTAACACTTAAATCCAAGGTGATACATAATATCAATAATAAGGTATTTAGCAAGGACTGTTGGGAACCATAGGTTTTCAGGCTTTGGCTGCGGGATGGTTAAGAGATGAAAGATTTTGTGCGGTCCCATGTATTTTGTAATCCAGTTGTGGGTTCAGAGTGATTACAGTTACTAAAGAAGGTCCCATAGTTAACTGAAAAGGATGGAGGGGGTAGTTTGAATAAATAAATACAGTATTAATCTTGAATGGAGAAGCTCAGTTTTCTAAAAATTCGCCTTTTCAAATTAATTTTTAGATTTCAATTCAGTGGCAGTAAGTATCCTAAAAACAAGTTTTGTCAAAATCTTAGCGATTTTGAATTTCATGTGGTCCAGTTAAGAGAAACCAATCGCCAAGAACTTTAAAGAATAACAGGTGACATTTGTTTTTTTATTCATTAAAGCATTAAAAGGAGCTACAATGATTAAAGCAATGTTCCAGTGTGAGGAAAGGAAATCAGACAAGGTGGAAAGCCTAGAAACAGATAAAAATTTTTCTAAGATTTTTGTAAGTGGAAATGTGGAATTAACTTTTGATGAAGAAAGGAAATTCTTATAAAAGTTGAAATAGAGCAGTTGATTAAATGTTTGGAAAAAAATATAAATAGATAATTGCCTCAAAGCATATGGAAAAATATATTTCATATATGATAAATTAATTTTAATACTGAGGCTATATAATTAGAGAATACATAGCCCTATAAAACAGAATTTCTTGTGTGTAAATAGATGTTGGAATTCCACTGCTGTGTTATTCTAATGTAATGATAAAAGATAAGATGTGCTTACTAAAAGAAAATAATTATAAAACAGTATGATAATTGCTGAAGTACATAGTATACCTACATGAAAAATTGGAAGAACAATTTGAATTAAAAAATGGAATGTTATCTTGACTAAAAGTATAAATTTTTGAAAAAAATGGCATAATATTATTCTTTAAATAATGAATTACCAGAAGGAACTTGAATACCTAAAAATAACAAAATATTTTTCTGTTTAATTGCATTGTTATCAAAATACAAATTCTGGGAAAACATATGAAAATTTTGCCAATGGCTTTTTATTAATATAATTCATTCAGTTGTATAAATGGTATTACAGACATTCTATGAGAAGGTATGTCGTTATAATTAGAAAGCAAACAAATATTAAAATAAGGGGAAGAATAATAAGGACTTAGTCTAGATTTGGTCAGTGTTTAATAGATCAAGTAGGAAACTAATAAAGTGGTTCGTTTTTAACTAGAATGTTGTCATTGGTTTAGGACATTATTAAGGGTATTTATTGTAGAGTGGTGAATCTAATGATTATCCGTATCATTGTTGGGGTTATATAATTACTTACTAATTAATAAAGTTTTTTTGAGATTGATTCATTGATTGATTTGAAAGGCAGAGTTCCAGAGGGGGAGTCAGAGAAAGAGAGGGCTTCCATCTGCGGGATCACTCCCAAAATGGCCTCAACAGCAAGAGCTGGGCCGACCTGAAGCCAAGAACCTAGAGCTTCTTCTAGGTCTCCCACATGGGTGCAGGGGCCCAAGGACTTGGGCCATCTTCTACTGCTTCCCCAGGCCACAGCAGAGAGCTGGATCGGAAGTGGAGCAGCTGGGACTCCAGCCAGAGCCCGCCCACATGGGATACCCACGCTACAGGTGGTGGCTTTACCTGCTAAGCCAGAGTGCGGGCCCCGAATTATGTATTCTTTAGGCCTTCATTTTGTAATGAGAAAACTGAGCCCAAATTAAACTTATCTAAAACCATCAGCTCTGTAACAACAAAATAAGAATTAAAAGCCAAACCGTCTATGTATTATTGTGGCATATAATTCCTAATTCAGTGCTACATTATAATTGCAATTAATTTTACCACATAGGTGAAATAAACAAAAAAAATGTACCTTTTTTTGGAAAAGTACTTATTCTAAAATTGTCACAAATTAATTCGTAAGGAATGAATGAAAAGTAATCTGTGAAGGGAAACTAATTTTAACAAGCTTGAAGACTGCTACCAAAATTCACTGAAAGAAAGCATGACAGTATAAATAATCATAAAATACATGCATATAAACTTGTTATATGGAAAATGTGTATTTCTTAAAAACATAATGAATTCCTTAGGGCTCAGCTGAGTCTGCAAACTTGGAGAGGCTAGAAATTAGGCAGAAAATTAGTAGTATTGGCTGTGTGTCACTTTTACTATGTAAGTGGCAAGAAGCTTGCTAGAAATTGTATAGAGCCATATAGACATAGAAAAACAGAAAACAGTGCTATAAAATCTGTGAGGCCTTTTGCAGATAAAGGTTCCCTCCCCCGCCATGTGCTTGGCTGGCAGGATTTTAATAAACAATATTTTTAAATTGTTATGATTCCTTGAATTCTGGCAAGATAACTGCAATTAGGTGTTGCACGTCTATCAGTCACTCATGCGTTGCTGTCTTAACTTTGCTTATAACCATTTGCCATCTGTACTATTTTTCACTTCTTCATTATAAGCCATGATAACTACAAAGTCACATTTTACACAGATTCTATCAAATATGTAAATAATGAATTTCAAAAATTTGTGGTGGTGTTTGTGCCATGTGTGCCTGAAATCAAATCTTGGGGAACACTGATAAATGTCTCTGTCACTAGATGGAGAGTGTTGTGAAGGGGGGAACAGATGATACCTTACAGGCTTCGTGTTTGCCCTCAAATGCGTTATTCCTGTTTGTCTATATTGATATGCAAGAAGCCAGTTCGATGTTTTTAAAATAACGTTTTCCATAGGCGTTGAATAAAGGGTGATCACGCAAAGAAAGGATGGTCAGAAAAGTATAAAACATACAGGGATACAGGGAATCGATGCTAGTTATGAATAACATGCCCTACTACCTGTACTAGTATGTATCTGCAAGTAGGAGCTGTCCAGTAATTTGAAACATAGGAAACAGTGAGATCTGGACTATTACATCATCAATAACCCAACATTCTTTCCTCGAGGATTTAGCCTTTGCCGGGGTTATTTAGACCTGGGGCTTTTAGGAAAAAAGACTGACATTATTTGTTCTACATCTGAAACTGGTTTCTATCTGCCTGAAGCCAGCCTAGAGGCATCCAAATCCCTTTTGTCTGTGAGTGAATCGGAAATAAATCTGGGTGATGAACCTGATCGCTACATCATTGCACAGCAAATCTCATTCTTAGGAAAGTGCCTCCATTATGTCATTTTTTGCAGGATGAGAAGGAAAAATAGTCATGATTGCCTCTTTCCTCCTGGGTACCATAAACATTTTTTTTCTGTTATTGTATAAGTTAAGAAAAATGAGCGGCACCAGGGAAGACGACTTAACCTTCCTCTCCCAACCCAGTTTCCAGCCAAAGCATCCTCATTTCCTTCCCTGTTAGTTACTGAGCTTGCTTTTCCTGTGATAATTTCCTTTTTGGAATTTTTATGACTTTAATATTTTAATCAAGCTTGAAGTGTGTGTGTGTGTGTATATATATATATATATATATATATATATGTCACCCTAAAAATAAATCTATTGATAATGCTTTTTTGCAGTTCTTTTATCCCATATCTGGTGAATATTGCTGTTTGTGTAGAATGGTATTGTGGAAGATGTAGAAAAACTCAAATTTGAGTCCTTAATTTTGCTTGTTTTTGATCTTGAGCAGTTTCATTAAGCTCAGTGAGCCAATCACTTACTTCATTTATGAGAATGATAAATTGAGTGTAAGGATAATGTAAGAGTGTGAAGATAATATATTTAAGGTGTTAGTAAATTTCCAATAAATAATAAAGCTTGAAGTGACAGCTTGGGCAGTGAAAAAAAGTCATGACTTAAGAGACATTCAGTCCCGATAAGATAAGGTAATGTCTTTGTGCAAGTCACTTACTATGCCTAAGTCTTACTCCCCATTTACAAATGGGTACTGTAAGCTCTATTGAGGATTATAAATAGGAGTATAGAAAGACTACTGTTTCCACAGCAGCATAGACAAGGGCTAAAAACAATAATCACATCATAAGATATCTATTTCATTCTTTTACATTTTTTGTATTCTCTCTCTACATATATTTTTTAAAGATTTCTTTATTTATTTGAAAGTCAGTTATACAGAGAGAGAAGGAGAGGCTGAGACAGAGAGAGGTCTTCCACCTGCTGGTTCACTCCCCAGTTGGCCACAATGGCCAGAGCTGCGCAGATCCGAAGATAGGAGCCAGGAGCTTCTTCCAGGTCTCCTACACGGGTGCCTGGGCCCAAGGACTTGGGTCATCTTCCACTGCTTTCCCAGGCCATAACAGAGAGCTGAATTGGAAGTGGAGCAGCTGAGTCTCAAACTGGCACCCTTGGGATGCCAGCACTGTAGGCGGTGGCTTTACCTGCTATGCCACAGCACCGGCCTCTCTTGTTTTCTGTATTAACTACATATACCAGAAAAAAACGTATGATATTTGTCTTCTGGGGACTGGTTTATTTCACTAAGCATAATGGTTTCCAGTTGCATCTGTTTTGTTGCAAAAGACAGGATTTCATACTTTTTATGGCTGAGTGGTATTCCTTGGTGTGTATATACCACATTTTCTTTATCTAGTCATCAGTTGATGGACATTTAGGTTGATTCCGTGTCTTAGCTATTGTGAGTTGAGCTGTAATAAACTTGGGGTACAGATAACTCTCAAATGCTGATTCATTTTGTTTGGGTAAATTCCCGGTTGTGGGATGGTGGGTCATGTGGTAGGTCTGTTTTCAGAATTCTGAGGCATCTCCATACTGTCTTCCATAAATGGTTACCTTAGAATTGCTTCTGTGAAATATTTTAAATCTGTGCTCTTTATATTAATACATTTTTATAAAAAATGAATAGGAGCCTGGAATATAGCAAGTACTTGTTTCTGTACTGTTATTGAGTCACCTTTTTTTAAACTTATTTTATCCCCGATTATTATCTTGCTTCTTAATTTTATTACCACCTGTGTAGATTATCCTAGTATTAGGGTTACTCTTAGAAGTACAGTGCATCTTACCTGCCACATACTTTCACTCTTAAGAATTGAATAATGAAAAAAAAAGAATTGAATAATGTAGGAAACATTTTTAAAGGTTGACTATGGATTATTATAGCTCTTCTTTATTCCTTTAATTCAATAGATAAGCCCAAGGCAAAGTGAAATGAACTTGCTAGGCAATCTATCAAAAAGCTATAAAACAATTTTCTATGAGTGAGAGAAATGGAGTATAATTTTCAGCTGGGGCATTAAAAGGTTTATGGTTATCCTCTAGCAGCTGGCTTGGACAGTGTGCTGAGGTCAGACTCGCCTGCTTCTAGATTTCAGATTTACCACTTGAAACATGCTTGAGTTTGGCTACTGGCACCTCTGTTTCTCAGTTTTTTCTTCTGTAACTTCCAGAGAGTGACACTCTGTATTTGTGTGTGTATACATATCAAATAATACAGACATGGAAGAGATTTCATCTTGCAAACCTACTGTAAATAGTTGTTGGTGTTTGGGGAGGCTGAGATAAAATTCTGTGTGTCAAAAGGTATTAAATAAGAGGTATGGGGAACCTAAGACATTGGCCACCTGGACCTTGCATAGCCAATACTCAGTTAATGATGGTTGTTGTCATTATTGCTTTTATTAAAATATAATAAATGATAACAAAAAATCTTCAAAGCTATAATGAATAGTACTTAAGTAGGGCTAGTCATTCATCAGTTTATATATACTTGCCAATAAACATAATTACATTATATTATTTGTAGCCCTTTAATATTTCCCTATCTCACAGGTTTTACAAATGAATGTTGTTTATGAGTTCTCGCTGAAGAAACTGGGTCAGCCATTTCATTATTTAACAAATCAATAATTTTTTTTCAAAATAGATTTTAATGATATATTTCTTCTGGAAAAAATGCAGTACTACTTTCTGAAGTGATGTGTAGGCATTAACAACTTAAGTATAATAAAGATTTGAATCTCAGAAGCACTGGGGAATTGCATTCTCTCACATTTTTTTCCTGTAAAGAAGACTTGGTGTTATTCAAAAAATTTGAATTTTTTACAAACAAAAATTAGAAGCTATATCAAATGCAATGATTGTGTAACCTTCAAAAACTGACCTGTGAGCTCTTGAGGAATCCAAGTAAAATTTTATGTTGATTCCAAATAGAAATGCAGGTCAGTCTCCCTTCTGGCTTTATAATCTATTGTAGAGAGAAATAATTGGATATAAGTTATCAACTTGTTATAAGTTGATATAAGTTATCAAGTTGGTCAACAGTTTGCCAAATTTTCGATTTGTACATTTTTTTCTAAAGTATATATAGTACAGTTTTAGTATGAAATAATGGTTCACTTTTCCTAAGAAAAGTTACTACTTGCTTATTTGAAAATATTTGTTATTTCAAAGAAAAAATCCGTCTGAGAGTGTGTCTGTTTTTATACAGGTATTTGCATAAAACAATAAAATTACTACAGAAGCAGAGACATTTAAAAAATCCAATCCTAATCTCCTGTTCCAACAACCCAGGCTTTTCTGTGTCTTCCATTACATTCTTTGGTCTTCAGATATTTCTTTCATCGTACCTGAAATGTGATTTAATCTAACTAACTTCTTAAATGCAATAGGTTCTAAACTTTAGGGGGAAAAAACTAACATTTCTTAACTATCATTTTTATGATAGTATGGGTAAGGACCCTTCTTGGAATTAGAAACACATAGAAATGTATTAGTGGATACATCCATTTTTTTGTGTATATTATGTATTTTTTTCTAAACAGTCAACAAAGGGCATTCAAAAGGTCAGGAGACTCAAACCATTTCATTAATCAGATTTGTATTGACAGTACTGTGCATTATAATACATGGAGAATATGATTAGAACAGGAAGAGAGGTTTTTCCTTTGAAGCAAGGATGTACAACTGATGTGAATAATACATTTAGGAAAAGCATCTGAGTGTGCCTCTAAATGGGAAAAGCTATCATGATTACAGTTAAGTAAAATTATAAAGATCCCTGAGAAATAGCACACTGGTCTGTTGCCTGTTCTCCAAACCTGAGTAGCCCTACATTTGCAATGTGATTTAAAGCTATAATATTTAACTTAAATATCAAAATCATCTTAATGAATTTTCCTGTCAATAGAATATTCCTCCATATGTAATGGAAAAAAGAAGCAGGCAAATACTCACTTGTTTCTCCTGCTTGTTAGTTAGTGAAGTTGTCATTTTGCAAGCTAAAAATTTGTATAACTTGATAGTAGTGACTAATGGTTGAAATATCCCAGACTAACTTTGTGTATTATGCTAGGCATACTTGATAACTGTCATATATTCATTGAGTTTTTCAGATGACTCTTAGAAATAGAATTTATTTATGTCTAAAGCAAATGTAATTCATGAAAAATTAAAATTCAATTGCTGTTATATAACCCAAAAATATCTTTAACTCAATTTTAGTTTCTCAACTAGGTTGTAAGACCATTAGGGGTAGAATATCACACTTCTTTCATATGGTCCCTGTGTTAAGCGCAAGTATTCTATAAACATTTGGATTGCCAAAGAATGAATTGAGTGTGAATGAAAAAGAACAAATGATTATACGGAAGAATGAAAAAAAACTCTCTGAAAAAGTTAAAAAGTGACAAAAGACAAATGAGTGGACATCAGATACTCCTAGGTTAAAAATGGAATTTTGACTACTGATTTTTTTACTTCAGCTATTTCTCTTTGTTCCCCAAACACAAGTGTTTCCATGTACAAAATATAAGCCATAATGAGTTCTTAGAAAAGCAAATGTAGAAATGAGTGCAAATACTTGCCACAGCATCTGAAATTCAGTGGAATATAACGATGATGTTGCTCAAATACCGTTGGACACTGTTCTCAGCTTGGTTTTCATGGTTGTCTCTCCAGGTGAAGCATACATGCGACTTAGCAAGCTCCCCGAAGCAGAGCATTGGTACATGGAGTCCCTGAGGTCCAAGACTGACCACATCCCCGCACATCTGACTTATGGCAAACTGCTGGCTCTAACAGTGAGTAACTTACCTTGTTCACATTTAAGAAATTGATTCTCTCAATGTAGACCGCATATGTGGGATTTGAGGTACTGGTTCTGTCTGAGTCAGTTCACTCCAGTTTTAAGGACCTAATGATGGTGATGCTAATTAGAACTGTGTACAGAAAATACAGAAAAATGAATTACTTTATATTACAACAAAAGATATTGTGATGGAAAAATAGAAATGGAGAACCCCAAATACGTGCTTACATAATAAATTTGTCCTTAGAGCAGTATTTGCCTACATATATTCTACAGGGACAGGTTGTTGGGGCAAAGCAGGTTAAACCTCCTTTTGGGACATCTGCATCCCACACAGACTCCCACTTCGACCTCTGCTTCTGATCTAGCTTCCTGCCAATGTCCCTGGGAGGCAGCAGGTGATGGCTCAAGTACTTGAGTCATTGGCTACCATGTGGAAGAGGCTGATACAGTTTTTGGCTCTTGGATTTGGCCTGGCTTGGCCTTGGCTGTTGCGGGCATTTGGCAGTGACTCAGTAAATAGAAGGTGTGTCTGTGTGTCTTTGTGTCTGTGTGTATGTCTGTGTCTGTCTGCTTCTCCCTTTCAACAAATGAAAATGAATATTTTTAAAATATAAAATGTTAAAAAAAGTTCTACAAACCAGTGTTAGCTCAAACATGGCTATAATCAAAACAAAATCAAATCTGATTCTTTGAAATTACCATCACACCAACTGTGTCTATGCTGGAATCTCTCTGATTAACGTCATTTAGTAAAAGAATTGAATCTATCATTTGACTGCCCACTATTGACCAGCCCTCCTGGAACCTATAGTTCCATGAAAGTAATGTTAGTAGAAAGCTTAAGAATTGGCTGATATTCTACCATTGTGACCTACAGTTGGTCGCTTGATTTATTTAGTAGTATTAATGTCTTTATTTTAAACAGTATATACAATGGTTAACATTTGTAAACTTTCTGCACTTGGGGCCAACATTAGGCACAAAGGATTAAGCTGTTGCCTTGGATGCTGAGTTCCCAAATGAGTACCCTGTTCAAGTCCCCGATGCTCTGCTTCCAATCCAACTCCCTGCTAATGTGCCTGGGAAAGCCATGGATGATGGCCCAAATGCTTAGACCCCTGCCACGAGTGTAGGAGACTCACATGGCATTCCAAGATCCAGCTCGGCCTGGCCCAGCCCCAGCCATTGCAACCATTTGGGGAGTGATTTAGTGGATACAAATTTTCTCTTTGTGTGTGTGTGTGTGTGTGTACATCTTCCTCTGTTTCTGTGACTTTCAAATAAATAAATGTAAAAAAAAGGCTTTGTGCGCTCAGATAACCAATAAATGGTAGAATTAGGTTGAATCCTAAAAGCTATAATATGTTAGTTATACCACTTACTGTATTGCCAATGTTAATAAAAGTAAATGAAGAGTAGTAAAATATAGAGGAAGTAGGAACGTGACTCTTCAGTGAATTAATATAAACTATCTTAGAATTATTTCACAAAACCATTTACTTATCACAGAAGATGATTAACATTTAAACATACCATGTATTCATTTAAAGATACTACTAAAGTGCTCATTAAGCAATCATACAGGTAGACCAGATAACTGGAAAACACAAAACATATGTAGATATGCTTAATAAAACTTAGCAGATTTGCTTTAATGCTTTGCTGTGCTCAAAAAGTAGTCTGAGAACCGAAATGCCCATCAACAGTAGACTGGATAAAGAAATTATGGGACATGTACTCTATAGAATACTATACAGCAGTCAAAAACAACGAAATCCGGTCATTTGCAACAAGATGGAGGAATCTGGAAAACATTATGCTGAGTGAATTAAGCCAGTCCCAAAGGGACAAATATCATATGTTCTCCCTGATTGGCGACAACTAACTGAGCACCAAAGGGGAAACCTGTTGAAGTGAAATGGACACTATGAGAAACAGTGACTTGATCAGCTCTTGTCCTGACTGTTGATGTACAATGTAATACTTTATCCATTTTAGTATTTTCTCTTTGTTTTGTTCTAGTACTATAGGTTGAACTCTGTGATTAACACACAGTTATTCTTAGGTGTTTAAATTTTAACTGAAAAGTGATCCCTGTTAAATATAAGAGTGGGAATAAGAGAGGGAAGAGATGTACAATTTGGGACATGCTCAATCGGACTTGCCTCAAATGGTGGAGTTAGAATCATGCCAGGGGATCCCAATACAATCCCATCAAGGTGTCATGTACCAATGCCATCTCACTAGTCCAAGTAATCAATTTCAGTTCACAATTGATCACACTGATAGGTCTAAGAGTCAAAGGGATCACACAAACAAGACTAGTGTCTGCTAATACTAGCTGATAGAATCAAAAAGGGAGAGAATGATCCATCATGGGAAGCGGGATACACAGTAGACTCATAGAATGGCAGATGTCCTAAATAGCACTCTGGCCTCAGAATCAGCCCTTAAGGCATTCAGATCTGGCTGAAGAGCCCATGAGAGTATTTTAGGCATGGAAAGCCAAGACACCCTGGGGAAAAAAAAAAACAAAAAAGAAGACGACCTAAATGGAAGATCTCTGTGAGTGAGATCCCAGTGGAATGAACAGGGCCATCAAAGAAGGAGGTACCTTTCTCTGAAGGGAGGAAAGAACTTCCACTTTGACTATGACCCTGTCTCAATAAGATCGAAGTTGGCGAACTCAAAAGGCTTCCATAGCCTTGGCAACTCATGACAAGAGCCTAGGGTGATTACTGGCACCATAAACAAGAGTGTCAAATTGTTAAGTCAACAACAGGAGTCACTGTGTACTTACTTCTCATGTGGGATCTGTCCTTAACGTGTTGTCCAATGTGAAGTAATGCTATAACTAGTACTGAAACAGTATTTTACACTTTGTGTTTCTGTGTGGGTTCAGACTGATGAAATCTTTACTTAATATATACTGAATTGATCTTCTGTATATAAAGAGAATTGAAAATGAATCTTGATGTGAATGGAATGGGAGAGGGAGCAGGAGATGGGAGGGATGTGAGTGGGAGGGAAATTATGGGGGGAGAGCCATTGTAATCCATTAACTGTACTTTAAAAATTTATATTTACTAAATAAAAAATACAGAAAAAAACTGTTGATGTACAATGTAAAAAAAAAAAGTAGTCTGAGAATTTCCCAGGAGCTATAAATAAAGTGGCAATTGAGGACCAGAATAGTAAACAGTAGGCTGGTCCTACAGTTTTTCTGTTATCTATGTGGAAAAGAGTTTGTTTTCATTCTTTCTGGAACTGAAGACAAAACTCTTGGCCAATGTGAACACCTGAATTAGATACTACAATAAAGTAGGGAAAATCCAGACCTCCATTTGCAAAACATGGGTACAAGAAGGCAGCATGAACGTTTGCCCGTCTCAACGTGGGACCTGGTCGGGTCCAGAAAGTCTCTGCTAGGAACTTCTTGCTACTGTCCTCCCTTTACTGTGGGGAGCAACTGAGACTAGACTGTTACTGGAATTAAGACTTATTCTATGCATCTGCTCTCCCACAATATGGCGCTGAGAGGGAGCAAACAACCTCTACGCAGCTGCCTCATCAGTTTGACTGATAAGCTGCAGGAGCTGATCCTGCTCCTGATTGGAGGAGAGCAGTGTGCTCGGTGTGTGGGCAGCAGAGTATGGATTGGTGGAAGAGGACTATAAAGGAGGAGAGAGACAACATGCACCAGGGAACATCTAAGGGGAACATCTGAGCAGCCCCCGAGAGAGCCGGCCGGCGGTGTGCCACTCCTCCGCGGAAGTGGAGAAAGCGGTGGGGGGGTGCCGCCCCTCCTCGGAGGCTAGGGGCCGGCAGGTAACCCGGGACAGCGTCATTCCTCTGTGAGTGAGGGAACGGCAGCTAACCTGGGAAGGGCCAGGCAAAAGAACAGCGTAGGGTCCAGTGTCGTTCCTCCGTGAATGGGGGAGCAACACTTTACCAAGCATTAGGTTTTGAATTCAATTTACCTTCAAGATCAGGAAATCCCGAGGCCCAGAAATTAAGCAAAAGCCAGTCCACTAAATACCAGTGCTGAGGAAGTCACTGCAGATGTGTTTTTGAAAGAACATCAATCTGGAAAAAGTGATGGAATGAGATGTGAAAAGGATGTGGGGCAAAGAAATTGATGATAGTGTGGATAAATCAGAATATGCTTTTAATGAATAAAATTGGGGAGCAATAACTGCACAGACTGAATCACAGTGTGAGAGGAGGCTTTAGCGCTTAGGACACGTCAAATGATTTTTGGGTGTCAGAAAGCGAAAGGAAGCCCTATAGCTGATCCGACTTATTCCAAAGGAACCTGGAGACACTCGGGACTGGAAGACTGTAGGGAGCAAGTCAGAGGGCAGAAAAGGGAGTAGTCAATTGTATCTTCTGAGTGGAGGTGGCAAGCAGGTCCCTCTGCTATGTACAAGGCAGGAGAAAGGGGACTCCTAGTGATTGATGCAAGTGCATAAGGTTGGTCCAGGGCTCAGGAACAGCTTGTATGGCCTCAAAGGTGCAGAAAAGGAGGAAATGAAAAGAGGATTAACTACAGTTCCTTTCCTGGAATGAGTAGATCCCTAGTCTCCCTTTCCTACCCCATGCAAAATGCTACAAAGTTTTCTCCTTGTTTTGCTAATGCCTCTCCCTCCCTCATACCCTTTCTCCCAAGAAGTTGTTGGATTCCAATCTAAGGAAACAGAATTACTGTAGAGAAACATTTCCATCTATCTCAATTTGGAAGTCCTCTGTAAAGAGCTGCCTCCCAGCAAACACACAAAAGCGAATCTGTCTCGTCTGGGATGCCCATCTTCACTTAGGAACTTCATTCAACTTTTCCTGACTCTGAGATATCCATGAGCCTCCAAAGATTTTCAGTCATATTAGGGAAGCCTCCAATGCAAAATAATGAAACTGAAACAAATTAGGAGAAAGTTGAAAAATGTTTTTTAAAGTTTTAGTGATTTATTTGAAAACAAGGATGACAGAAAGAGAGAGAGAGAGATACATGCATATATACATATATACATACATTCGGGTCACCTTGTGGGTGGCAGAAACCCAAGTACTGGGGCCACCATCTGCTGCTTCCCAAATGCATTGGCAGGAAGGATGTATGGGAAGTGGAGGCCAAACTTGATCCCAAGCATTCAGATATGGAGTACCAGTGTCCCAAGAAACAGCTTAATCTGCTGTGCCACAACACCTGCCCTGAGAAGAAATCTTTAAAAGATTAATAACTCATAGAGGTGGTAACATACAGCATTTCATGAAGTAGGATGCTATGAGAAAACTGGAAAAAAAATAGAAATTACAAATAGGGTAGCAAAACAGTTTTTATTTGAAGGATGGGAGAATAAAGGTGAAGAAATCTACCTATATGCAAATAAAATATGAGGAAATAAAAATATGGAAGATGAAATTTTGAGAAAAAATAAAGATCCAACCTAAACAGAGTGAGGGAAAGGAGAACATAACCAAGAATTGAATGGTACAGGTTACTGTTTCCACATAGGGGTGGGGAACCTTTTTTCCTGCCAAAGGCCTTTTGCATATTTGTGACATTATTCACTGGCCATTTTAAAATGATAAGCTTAAAAATTAGCCTGTTGGGGCTGGTGTGTGGCATAGTGGGTAAAGGCAGCACCATCCTGTAAGGGCTCTGGTTCGAGTCCCAGCAGCTCCACTTCCAATCAAGCTCCCTGCTAATGGCCTGGAAAAAGCAGCAGAAGATGATCCAAATGTTTGGGTCCCTGCCACCCACATAGAAGACCAGGATGAAGCTCTTGGCTCCTGGCTTCTTCCTAGACCAGCCCTGGCCTTTGCAACCATCTGGGGAGTGTACTAGCAGATTGAAGATTCTCTCTGGCTGGCTGGCTGGCTGTCTCTCTCTCTCTCTCCCTCCCTCCCTCCCTCTTTATCTCTTTCTATCTATGTCTCTCCCTCTCTGTCTATAACTCTGACTTTCAAATAAATAAATAAATCTCTTTAAAAAATTACCCTGCTGCAGATTTATTGAGTTTGAGTCCTGCCTGTGGTTGCCTTTGCAGGGCCGCACTGAATGATTTCAGGGGCCCTATTTCATATAGCCAAAAGGCCAGATGTTCCCCACACCTGATACATCATCGTCATGTCTACTTTAATTACTTTGGAAAAATTATTACACCTTAAAATATTTTCCAGTTTCTATCATGATAATTCATGTAATTCCACATTAGAATAGAACTCCTCTACCTCTTGCTCTAAGTACATCTGAGATTTTCTTATGAAATTCAAGTAGAACCCTTCAAAATTAATAAATGACCACTTTTGAAAAATATCTATAAAAGTTTAAGATGCCTTGTTTACTCCTCAAAAAATAAGGACAGAAAACAGTTGAAGCCTTCAATGTCCCTAATTCTGAACATACCTAGTCTATGTCTCTAGGTATAGAAACCATGTGTCATTTTTCTTTTCAGTTTTCAAGGTTGCATATTTTGAATTTCTTATTTACAAAAAAAAAGATATTAAAAGACGTTTATCTTCGTTTTAGAAGCCTTTTAAAAGTAAGATGTAAAATTTTAATTTACTGAAATATAGACAAAAAAGATACATTCCAATGCATATTTTTAATCCCCCCAACCAAGATTTTGATAGTTTCCAATTTATTGATTAGATGAAATACAAAGCTGTTGTGAAATGGCTGAAACTCAGTGCCAAAACCCCACAACAATCTCGGAGAATTTCATTCTAAATTAGGAGATTTGGCAAATCCCTGATCCCAGTGGATCGTCTTTGTCTAGTTGTGGGTTGCTTGGCCTTGTTGTTTGCCATTGACTTCACATGGAATTGACAAGGTGGAAAATGCTGCACATTTTGAAATCTGAGTGTTTTAAATATTTTATAAAATGGAAGTAGTTACTTGTCTCAAGAGAAGAAAATAGAAGTGAAAATGGATTTCTACCTTCCTCAAAACTGAGTGCAACCAAAAGATGGAAAAATGACCTGTGACTATATTAGACGGAGGCTGTAGAGTAGAATTTCATGCAAGAATTATGTTTAGGGGCCAGCACTGTGGCATAGTAGGCTAATCATTTGCCCGCAGCATCGACATCCCATATGTTCACCAGTTCAAGTCCCACCTACTCCTCTTCAGATCCAGCTCTCTGCTAATGGCCTGGGAAAGTAGTGGAAGATGGCCCAAGTTGGTTGGGCCCCTGCACCCACATGGGAGACTCGGAAAAAACTCCTGGCTCCTGGTTGCAGAGAGAACTAGCTCCGGCCCTTGTAGCCATTTGGGGAGTGAAACAACAGATGGAAGACCTCTCTCTCCATCTCTCCCTTTCTCTGCCTGTAGCTAACCTCTCAAATAAATAAATTCTTTTAATGAAAGAATCAAATTTATAAGAGAAATTTAAAACTGTTGATTATTAGTATTTTTATTATCATTGACATAATCATTCACTTAGTTCTTTATTTTATTTTATTTTATTTTATTTTATTTTACTTTTTTTAGAATTTGGGAAATGTATACAGTATATAGAAAAGTTCAAAGAGATTTCTGGTCTCCCAGCATTTTTTGGCACATTCTATAGATCATATCCTTTTTTTATTCTGCCAAAAACATCTTTTTCCTCTCTGGCCACTCAAATTTTATTTCCTCTGTATAGTCCTTCCTGACTCTCTCAGGCATCTGTTTTGTTCTTTGTTTGTTTGTTTGTTTTCCTGTGTACTTCCTTAGCACTGGTCTTGCTATCTTTATAAAAGCCCCTCCACATTGAATGACAATCTATGTCTGTCTTTTGGTTCTGGATACAAGTCAGGGAGCCAGTGATTTTATTTCCTTACTACATGGTATTTTTCTGTTTTGGTAACTTTCCCTGCACCCTTTTGCATTTTCCTTTTTAAGTTACTTAAGTCCATGAATTTTTAATATTTTTGTTTCATTAATGTAATACCCATTTCCTCATTAATCCTTTCATTTGGTCAGCACATTTGTTGATGCATGTGATTCCACGCCAGGCACTGCTTTAGTTCTCGGTGAGGTGCGTTGAGTAATTGGGGAGAATGGCGTGATTATAAAGTAAACAGAGTTACCTTCCACAACCTGGACAGGAGGAGGACACAGGAGGGAGCTGTATCTGTTGAGTGCCTGTGTGTGCCTGACCAGGTGTTATTTCACAGAAGCTTAACAACCACCCTTGGAAGTGAGATTTGTACACTTTGTATATATGAAAAAAATTGACCTTCAAACACTGAAGGAAAGCTCCTGAAAGTCACTTAGCTATTAAACAGTGAAAATGAGTACCACTTTAAAGTTTCCTGAATTGAGTATCATTCATTTTCACTCTATATTATATAATTTTATGTGTGTAATTTTTTTCCCATTGGTTTGCCTGAATGAGCTGATTGGATAGTCTTAACAGGAAGTCTCTTCAGATATCACCTTCAAATGTTGTTTAGTTTGAGTGGCTAAACACGTTTTTATTATTTGGTGTTATGAGTCATGAACATGGGACTTGAGTTTAGGCTATTGGTACTTTTAGATCCACCATTATTCCTCTAATAGAAACTTTCCAGAGAACGTTGGGAAATAGTTCCTCATTAAAGTCATTGGTAGCCTCCATGTTTAAATACAGCTTGGCCCAGGTGACAGCTCTTGAATATATATGGAACTTTCATTCCAATGTCATGTCCAATTAAAATACTAAACACGAGCAGAGTTTGAATTACTGTGCTTAAAAATGTGATTTATTTCTTGTTTGAACTTTGTTACCTAGGGCAAATGCCATGAATTGAAAATTGGACATGCATTAAGAGAGAAAGGAAGGAATAACATTCCCATTATTAGGGTGTTTCAGATGATTTTATGGTTGGTCCTAATGCTGTGAGTTCACTAGTTGTGTGCACATGTTTACTTTGAGGGTTTTTTTTTTTTTTTTGCCTTCCTTTCTTTTAGTCCTGTCCAGTTTACTTAAGCCAAATATTTTATAGTTTTTGTGAGCCAGTAAAATTAATATTGACTTAAATTGTAATAAAAGCTACTTGGCTGTGAGCTTATTTTCCAGATTTAGGCTACTAGGAGAGAAGGAAGGATACTGGAGACTCTGACAGTAATTCTTGATACAGAAAACCTTTATTTTGGCTACTGCATGGAAGCGCTGAGCCAGACTCCAGTGTCTAGCCAAAGTTAATTGGGCTACATAAAAGTCCAGTTGTGAAAGTACTTGAGGTTCAATTGAAAAGCCCCAGACTCCAGGCTAAAATGGTGTCAGTGTACTCTCTGGAAGTGCATTGCTGTATGTTTCCATGGGTCTTTTACAATTATTATTGCTTTGTAGAGCTGAGCTTTTTTTTTTTTTTTTTTTTTTCTTCCTGTTTGGTCCTCTCCAGAACAGTGCTCTGTCCCTTTTGCACATTGAGCAATGTTTGAGTTGTTTTTTCTGTTTTATTATAATCACTGTACAGCCATGTGTATGTTGGAGAGAGAGGG
Organism: Oryctolagus cuniculus; assembly: GCF_964237555.1. Classification (NCBI taxonomy): domain Eukaryota; kingdom Metazoa; phylum Chordata; class Mammalia; order Lagomorpha; family Leporidae; genus Oryctolagus; species Oryctolagus cuniculus. The sequence continues at coordinate 85,854,040 of NC_091442.1, forward strand.
GAACTAAAGGTAACTTCTCCTACAACTCTGATTAAATGATTATAATGAATATGTCCAATTCAAGTTGTGAAATTTCTTCTATGAGGAAAGAAAGTACAAGCTTGGATATCACACTACAAAATATCGAAAGAAATTACAGATGGTTAATCCATGTTCACTTAGCGCTCTCATGAAGTTGCCTTATCTGAACTTCTGGATTTAGCATTCTTGAGCTAATGTAGTTATCACTGTATTTTTATTCTAAAGCATAACAAATCTAATAGTTCATTTTTTGGAAGACTCCCTCCCCACAGCAAGATGTACATTTTGCTATAATTACACTGCTTGCTACCTCTAAGTGGCACAGGACTCGACCTGCTCCCAAATATCCTGTGAATGTGTGCTGCTTCGTGTGTGTCAGAAGTCCTAAGTAGGCGGTTTTCCTTTGCCAAATAGTCTTGGGAATGATATGGTTTAAAATACTCAAAGTCTTTGGCATTGAAGGCCACGTAAAATCACTTAGCTATTTCAGATCTCCAATATGTACTGCTGTATTTAAAAAGAAGCATTAACTCTTTACTTAGGGATAAATAATAATATATTGCCTTTAAAGAAATATCTTATTGTTTTATTTGTTTCATTAGTTGGTTGGCTTCTGTATTTGGTCTGCAGTTATTATTTAGTGTAACATATAAAGAGTCAGCTAACTTAAGCCCTTGTGATAACCAAGGAATCTCAAATCCCGTGTTATTAGGGCATGTGTGTAGGGAAGCACTTGAAGTTAAGCATAACTTAACTTTATTTCGGGGTGAAAATAATGATCATTTATAAAAACTACCTGTACACACATTGCTCGAGCCTTATCTCTTTCTCATGCTCTCTAGTAAGCTGTAGCACTACCCACACCCACAGGACATTGCCTTGACTTCAAGAAGAAGGCTCCAGTGCATTTTATTGAGGAGGAAATCTTAGCAGAAGCCAGGCTGCCGTACTTGTAAATGGTGGAAATACCTTTTGTTTCAGAAAGAATTATGGAGGTACCTTAATCATCTTTTCCTTTTCATTATAGGCATGGAATTCTAACCATTTGTTAGGTGACTTTGTTTTTCATTTTCTGGTTCTTTAGTTTGTTCATTAAAGCCCATTAATACACTTGGATACTTGACTAGAGGTTCAGCCTGTTCCTCCTGCTGTCTCTTACATGATAACAGAGTAAAAACAGTGTGCATAAAGATGTTTTTGCTTCATATTTTCTGAGCCTGCTTTTTCCCCTAATAACATATGAATTAGAAGAAAATTTAAGTATCTCTCCTTATAAAACGGCATCCTAGTCTAAGGCTATGTCTACTCTTAGGAAAGGCAACATCACATTTTTGAGAGACAGCTCCCATTCTCTGCTTCACTCCTAAAATGTGTTGAGTGGCAGGGACCTGTCACTGAAGCCATCATCAGGTGTTTCCTAGGGTGCACATTTTAGCAGGAACCTGAATCAGGACTGGAGCTGGAACTCAAATCCAGGCACTGCAGTATGGGATGTTTGGTGTCCTAACAAATGACCAGAATTAGGCCAAATTCCGTGCCCAAACATATGTCTTTAAAAGCAAGCATCTCTCAAGCGAATGGGCCAACACTTTTTACAACAGATTACTTTTTATTCATGTGGCATCTGGATAGAGATATACAGATTCCCCTTGACTTACCATATGGCTGCATATGAATAATTCCATTTTCAATAGAAAACATGAAAAAAATGTGGTTAATGCACCTAACCTCTTGAACATCAGCGCTCAGCAACACAGTGGAGTGTAGAGGATAAGTTACTCCCCTCAGGACCGCGTGCCTTCCTGGGAGATACAGCTCACTGCTGCTTGCCCAGCATCATCAGGAAGTTCCCTGGCTCATAATGCTGCCCCAAGAAGGGGATTAAAGTTCCAAGTATGGTTTACACAGAATGTATATCGTTTTTCCATCATTGAAAGTCAAAACAGTCATAAGTCAGGATTGTCTGTATATGTACATCCTACACAAACATAGAGAAAAGATGCCCCATCTGTTCTGAGATGTGAAAAGTTTTCTTGTTTGCAGACTCATGAATAAGTTCAAAACTAGCTCGGCCGTGAACATGTTTGCAAAGCTGAAAGGTTTCTGTGACCTCCCCTTCTGTTGACCTGTGCTATATCTGACGCTCAGGAGCCTGGGCATCCTGAAGCACGAAGACTGCGTAGCTGTGGAGTATATCCTTAGGTGTTTTATTATTATTATTGAATCTATAGTTGTTCCAAACCATTAACTCTGTGCTCAGTTTTGTTTTCTTCCAAGTCCTGAGATTTTCTAGGGCCATCTGAGCTCATCATTCATATCCCTGGCATAAATCCTTGTCTGTCATTTTCCTACCTTCAAAAAATTTAATATCATGGGTACAAGAGTGCGGTTGGATAGGAGAAATAATTTGTAATGTTGCGTAGCACCATACCATAATCTCTGCATTTCAGAATATCTAGTACAGAAGGTTTTTAATGTGACAAATAGAAATGACAAATGTTTGAAGGGATGGATGTGACAATTACACTGATCTGATAATTACATTACATATATACCCCATAAATACATACAATTATTTTGTGACTTTTATAAATCTATATTAACAAAGAAGGTATCATGTATAGAGTACCTCCTTACCCATACCCTTCTGTGGTCCTACCAACCACAGTACCTCCAGAGGTACTATGAAATTGGCTTTTTGTATTTGCTACTGCAATGCTGCTTCCTGTGATTCTGTGAACTGTGGAGGTACTCCAGAGTTTGTTGAAAAATGGAAGTAAATGTATGACTAGGGGTGGGCATTTGGCCAAGCAATTTAGATTCCACTTGGAATGCCCACATCCCATATCTGAGTAACTATATTTGAGTCCAAGGTCCACCTGTGATTCCAGCCTCCTGCTAATGTTTACCCTAGGAGGTAGCAGGGGATGTCTCAAGGAGTTGGGTCCCCGCCACCCACATGGGATAGCCAGAGAGTTTCTAGTTCCTGGTTTGGGGCTAGCTTGGCCCTGATTGATGCAGGCAATTAGGGAGCAACCAACAGATGGGATCAATCACGTTCTCTCTCTCTCTGCCTCTCAAATAAATAAAAATTAAAAAGTTAATTTTTTGTAAAAACATTAAATTCATGCTTTTATGACATACATTTTCCTCATATTATGTCATGGCATCAGAGTATACCCACATTTTTAGTTCCATTTTTCCATGAACTTTATGAGGTAGACTCATGGAAACCCTCTTGTGGGTGAGGAGATTCTGATTCACAGAGGTTAAGTTTAGGTTGATGCCCAAAGCCTTTACCTGACCTCTCTTTTTCTGTAGGCTGGACTGCTTAATCTCGCACCAGCTGTGTGTTTACGTTACTGTGCTAAGACATTCATACACCCTGCCTTCATGTACGTGAATGCCTTATCCAGAAGCATACAGTTTTCATGTTGCAATTTTATTTTTCAAACAAATCTTCTTTTTCAGATTTTCTCCTAATTCTGATGTGATTCTATGTGTGTTTTGAAACATAGCTACTATTAAAAAGGACCTAAATATCTGTTCAAAAACCGAGTTTTTAATTGGAGTGTGACATTTGAAGTCTGTTAAAGTGTAAGAGTGCAAGGAAATATGATATTCCAAACTCAAGGAGTTGAGGTAGGGGTGTGGGAGGCCTGAGTGAGTGACCTTGACCTTCACCTGGTAAACATTTTGCTGGTAGAATGTGGAATTGGAGCCAGAGAACCTGAGTACTTACCTGTCTAGTAATTTATTTCTTCTCACAATGGAAAGCATAATTCTTTTAAGAGGCTTAAAATTGCAGGACACTCATTTTTAAAACGTAATTGAGGCTCTTTGTCAAAAGTGGCAGGATAAGGTACATTCTCCAGCATCTACTGTAATCCAGTATACATCATAATAACAATAATTCCGGGGGAAGACAGCAATATGCAAGAGGATTCATCTACAAATAGCACCCTGGGCAGTTTGACATGAGCCATGTGGCTTAGAGTTGAAGATAGCTGCTGAATATTGTATAAAGTTACAGAGCCACACAGTAGATAAATAAGTAGTGTGGTTATTAGAGATAATGGTCAGGCCAAGAAATTTTTGGTCCTGAAAAGTGAAACTCAGAGGTATTATCTATTCTATAGTTTATTCTATTTCTGGATAAAACTGCAATAGCCAAAAAGAGGAATAGACTTTCTGTTTGTTTGGATCAGAAATTTACTCACTTTCAGCAGGAAATCACTGATCAGGAGCATGCAATCTGAGGGTGTAAGTTTTTTGCATACCTTGGCGATTTCCTCAGCAGAGGTGTGTGATTAAGTTGAAATCTATTGCTGTGGTTAAAGATGCATTCCCCAGGTTGTCTGTTTTCCTCTTTCCCTCCTAGGGTGCATGCTTGCCGCAAGTAGTGATTACTTTCATCAGTTCATTTCCACTTCTGCACAAGAGAGATCTTCCTTCCTGTCTGTACTCCTCAGCACTTAGCAGCTCTGTGTATTTATATTCCATATGTATAAGTACCTGTCTATGCATACGGCATTTATTGAGTTTCATACATTTGTCTTGACTATAAATATGATCGGAGTTGACTCAACAGGTCACAGATTGCTTTTGTGTAAGAAGAAAATGAAGAATTATAAATATGGTAACATTTAAGAGTGCCAAGATTGTCACTACTGCGTCCAGTGCTTTGATAGTTTCTATTAAAACAGTATGCTTCAAATGTACAAAATATATTATCAAAATGTATTCCATGATCATTCATAAGTTTATATATTCCTTTAAAAAAATTCTTTACTGAAATGAATGTAGACAAAGCCGAATACTGTACTTTTCTTCCCAAAATGCATATTATCCATTAAAGTCTCTAAAGCTCTTTTTACATTAAAAGTCCCGTGGTTTTTTTTAAAAAAGATTTGTTGATTTACCTATTTATTTTTTTAAATTTTCCCCAGAACTATTTTATTTAAGGTATACAAACGTTATGCATTTCATAAATACAGCTTTAGGAATATAGTGATCCTTCCCACTATACCTGTACCCCCACATGTCTACCTCCTCCCTGGGCTATTTCCATTGTTGTTTTTCACTATATTCAATTTTCAACTAACTTTATAGAAATAAGATTAACTCTATGTCAAGTAAAGAGTTCAAAAAATAGTATAAAAAAAGAAACTGTTCCTCAACGGTCAAGACAAAGGCTGTCCAAAGTCATTGCATCTCAAAGTGTTAATTTCACTTCTGAAGATTACTTTTTAGGTCTCTGTTACCATAGATCAGGGAGAACGTATGGTATTGGTACTCTTAGGACTGACTTATTTCACTAACTATGATGCTTTCCAGTTTCATCCTTTTTTCTTTTTTCTTTTTTCTTTTTTTTTTTTGCAAACAGCAAGATTTCATTCTTTTTTTTTTCCTAAAGATTTATTCATTTACTTGAAAGGCAGTTATAGAGAGGCCGAGGCAAAGAGAGGGAGAGAGCTTCCATCTGCTGGTTCACTCCCCAGATGGCTGCAACAGATGGAGCTGCTCCAGTCCAAAGCCAGTAGCCAGGAGCTTCTTCTGGGTCTCCCACACAGGTGCAGGTGCCCAAGGACTTGGACCATCTTCCATTGCTTTCCCAGGCCATAGCAGAGAACTGGATCAGAAGTGAAGCAGCTGGGACTTGAACTGGTACCCATATGGGATGCTGGCACTGCAGGCAGCAGCTTTTCTGGCTACGCCACAGCACCAGCCCTGATTTCATTCTTTTTAAACACTCTGTAGAATTCTATGGTGTACATATCTCATAATTTCTTTATCCAGTCTTCAGTTGACCAGCACTTGGATTGATTCTATTTTTTTTTAAAAAAGATTTTATTTTATTTATTTGAGAGGTAGAGTTACAGACAGTGAGAGGAAGAGACAGAGAGAAAGGTCTTCCTTCTGTTGGTTCACTCCCCAAATGGCTGCAACAGCCGGAGCTGTGCCAATTGAAGCCAGGAGCCAAGAGCTTCTTCCTGGTTTCCCATGCAGGTGCAGGAGCCCAAGAACTTGGGCCATCTTGCACTGCTTTCCCAGGCCACAGCAGAGAGCTGGACTGGAAGAGGAGCAACCAGGACTAGAACCTGGCACCGCAGGCAGAGGATTAACCTACTGCGCCACAGTGCCAGCCCTGATTCTATAGCTTAGCTGTTGTGATTGAGCTGCAATAAACTTGGGGGTAGAGATAACTCTTTGATATGCTGATTTCATTTTCTTTGGGTAAATTCCAAGGAGTGGGATCTATATTCAGATTTCTGAGGTGTCTATACTGTCTTCCACAGTGGCTGTACCAGTTTTCATTTCCACCAACAGTGGATTAGGGTACCTTTTTCCCCACATCCTCACCAGCATTTATTGTTTATTAATTTCCGTATGGAAGCCATTCTTACTCCGGTGAGGTGAAACCTCCTTGTGGTTTTGATTTGTATTTCTCTGCTGGCTAGTAATCCTGAGCATTTTTTTTTTCATGTGTCTGTTGGCCATTTGGATTCCATCTTTTCGAAAAAAAAAATGCCTTTTTAAGTCCTTTGCCGATTTCTTAAATGGGTTGTTTTGTTGTTGAGTTTCTTGATCTCGTTTTATATTCTGGTTATTAATCCTTTATCAGTTGCATAGTTTTCAAATATTTTCTCCCATTCTGTCAGTTCCCTCTTCATTTTGCTGAGTGTTTTTCATAATACAGAAGGTTCTTAATTTGATGTACTCCCATTTGTCAATTTTGGCTTTAGTTTCCTGTGCCTCTGGAATCTTTACCAAGAACTCTTTGCCTATGCCAATTTCTTACAGGGCTTTCCCTGTTCTCTAATAATTTAATGCTTTGGGTCATGGATTAGGTCTTTGATCCATTTTGGGTAGATTTTTTTGTAAGGTGTAAGGTCTTGCTTCATACTTCTGTATATGGAGATCCAGTTTCCCCAGCACCATTTGTTGAAGAGACTGTCCTTGCTCCAGGGGTTGATTTTAGCTCCTTTGTCAAAGATAAGTTGGTTTCTGATGCATGGGTTGATTTCTGGAGTTTCTGTTCTGTTCCATTGGTCTATCCATCTATTTTTGTACTGGTACCAGGCTTTTGTTATTATAACCGTCCTATAGTATGTTTTGATATGTAGTATTGTGGTGCCTCAAGCTTTGTTTTTGTTGTGTAAGATTGCTCTAGCTCTTTGGGATCGCCTGTATTTCCCTATGGACCTCAGCATCATTTTTTTCTATATCTGAGAAGAATGACCTTGGTATTTTGATTGGTGTAACATTTAATCTGTAAATTGCTTTCAGTAGTATGGACAGCTTCATGATATTCATTCTTCTAATCCATGAACACAGAAGGTTCTTTCCATTTTTAATGCCTTTTTCTATTTCTTTCTTGAATGTTTTATCATTCTCATGATAGAGATCTTTGATGTTCTTGGTCAAATGTATTCCAAGTTATTTGATTTTGTTTGTAGCTATTGTGAATGGTATTGACTTTAGAAGTTCTTTCTAAGCCATGACAATGTCTGGGAATGTAAAGACTATTGATTTTTGGTGTTCACTTTTAGAACCTGCCCTATACCAAACTGTTTATGAGTTCCAGTAGTCTCTCAGTGGAGTCTTTTGGAGTGATCCCCTATATATAGAATCATGTCATCTCCAAATAGGCATAGTTTGACTTCTTTCCTTCCCAATTTGTATCCCTTTGATTTCTTTTTCTTGCCTAATGGTTCTGGCTAAAACTTTCAGGACTATGTTGAATAGCAATGGTGAGTGGGCATCCTTGTCTGGTTCTAGCCCTTAGGGGGGAATGCTTTCAACTTTTTCCCATTCAATAGGAAATTGGCCATGGGTTTGTCATAAATCGCCTTGATTGTGTTGAAGAATGTTGCTTCTATACTCATTTGCTTAAGGTTTTCATGATGAAAGGGTATTGTATTTTATCAAGTGCTTTCTCTACATAAATTGAAATAATCATATGGTTTTTGTTCTTCAGTTTGTTAAAGTGATGTATCGCATTTATTGATTTTTAATGTTGAACCATCCATGCATGCCAGGGATAAATCCCATTTGGTCCAGGTGAATGATCTTTCTGATATGTTGTTGGATTCGACTGGCTAGGTTTGTTTTTTTTTTTTTTTGAAGATTTTTGCATCTATGTTCATCGGGTAAATTGGTTTATAATTCTATTGTTCTGTTTCTTTTTCTGGTTTTGGAATTAACATGATGCTGGCTTCATAGAAGGAGTTTGGGAGGATTCCCTCCTTTTCAATTGTTTTGAATAGCTTGAGGAGAATTGGAGTTATTCTTTAAATGTCTGGTATAATTCAGCAGTGAAGCCATCTGGTCCTGGGCTTTTCTTTCTTGTGAATGTCTTTAAAACTGATTCAATTTCTGTGCTTAGATTTTTCTGTGTCTTCATGGCTCATTTTTGGTAGACTGTATGTATCCAGGAATCTGTCCATTTCTTCTAGGTTTCCTGTTTTGTTGGCATACAGCTCTTTGTAGTAATTCCTACTGATTCTTTCTGTGGTATCTGTTGTTACATTTGCTTTTTCATCTCTAATTTTACTGACATGGGTCTTCTCTCTTCTTTGGTTAGTTGGGCCCATGATGTGTCAATTTTGTTTATTTTTTCAGAAGACCAGCTTTTCATTTCATTGATCTTTTGTATTTTTTGTTTCAATTTTGTTGATTTCCTCTCTAATTTTAATTGTTATTTCCCCCTACTAATTTGGGTTTGGTTTGTTGTTTTTTTCTGGGTCCTTGAAATGCATTAACAGCTCATTTATTTGGTGACTTTCTAGTTTCTTGATGTAGGCACCAATTACTATAATAGGTTTTAATATGAGGCATTGTCATCTTCATTTGTTCCCAGGAATTTTTTTATTTCTTCTGTGACACACTGATCATTTAGGAGTATGTTGTTCAGTCTCCATGTATTTGCATATGTTCTAGAGATTCTTGAGTTCTTGATTTCCAGCTTCAGTCCATTGTGGTCAGGGAAAATGCATGGTATGATTTTGCTTTTTGAATTTGCTGAAATTTGCTTTATGGCCTAGTGTATGGTCTGTCCTTGAGAAAGTTCCATACACTGCTGAAAAGAATGTGGGTTCTGCAACTGTGGGGTAAAAAGTTCTGTAGATATAAGTTAGGTGCATTTGGTCCATAGTGTCAATTAGCTCTGTTGTTTCTTTGTAGGTTTTCTGTCAGGTTGATCTATAAAATGATGAAAATGAGTGTTTAAGTCCCCCATTATTATTGTATTGGAGTCTATGTCTCCCTTTAGATCTCTTAACATTTCTTTTAAATATCCAGGCACCCTGTAATTGGGTGCATTTACTTTTATTATAGTCACATCTTCCTGTTGTATTGATCCCTTAATCATTACATAGTGCCCTTCTCTGTCTCTTTTAACAGTTTTTGTGTTAAAGTCTATTTGGCTGATATTAAGATGGCTATACTTGTCCTTTTTTTGCTTTCCGTTAGCATGGAATATCTTTTTCCATCCTTTCATTTTCAGTCTATGTGTATATTTGTTGGTGAGGTGTGTTTCTTGTAGGGAGCAAATAAATGGGTTTTATTTTTGAATCCATTCTGCCAGTTCTATCTTTTGACTAGGCACTGAGGCCATTTATATTCAAGGTAACTACTGATAAGTAATTACTTGGCTCTCCCTGCCGTTTTTCTGTCAATATTCCTATTATTTACTTAGGATTTCTTTTGTACTTTTACTGGGGGATTTTCTGCCTTCACGTTCTTTCATGATGATGGCTTTCTGTGTTTCTGTGTGTAACACATCCTCTGGCATCTTCTTTATGGCTGTACTTGTTATGACAAATTCTTTCAAGTTCCGTTTGTTATGGAAGGTCTTTATTTCACCTTCATTCATAAATGAAAGCTTGGCAGAGTACAGTATTCTGAGTTGACAAGTTTTTTTCTCTTAAGACTTGACTATATCTTGCCATTGTCTTCTAGCATGCAGGGTTTCTGGTGAGAAGTCAGCTGTGAGTCTAGTTGGAGAGCCTCTGAAAATAATCTGGCATTTCTTTTGTGCACATTTTAGAATCTTTTCTTTATGGTTTACTGTGGAATTTTGACTATATTGTTTCATGGGGAAGATATTTTCTGGTCATATCTATTAGGACTTTTATGTGCTTCCTGTATTGGATGTTCCTTTCTTTCTCCAAATTAGGCAAAATTTCTGTAATTATTTCACTCAATAAGCCTTCTAGTTTCTTCTCTCTTTCTACACCTTCTGAAACTCATAAGGCCCAAATGTTGGGTCGTTTGATAGTATCTCATAGATCTCCAACACTATTTTTAAATTTTCTAATTTCTTCCTTTTTTTTTTTTTTTTTTTTTAAAAGTCTGACTGGTTTCCAGAGATTTGTTTTCTAGCTAGGATATTCCTTCTTCTGCCTTACCAAGTCTGTCATTAAGGCTTTCTACTGCATTTTTTATTTGATCTATCTTAATTTCTAATATTTCATTTTGATTTCTTTTTAAAATCTCAATTGCATGGGAAAATTTCTTATTCATATCATATATGGTTTTCTTTAGGTTGTGGATTTGCATCTGAATGCTTTTAAATAATCCTACGATTAATTTTTTTGAATTCCACTTCTGACAGTTTCTCAACCTCTTCATCTTCAATTTCTAATATTAAATGTTGTATTCTTTGAGGGGGGTCCTGGTGTCTTCCTTATTTTTGTTTCTTGAATTTCTATATTTTAGTCATTTGTAAAATTGATTTTTTTCATCTGATGGCTTTTATGTTTGAGCTATACCTTTGTGGCTTGGTGGAATGTCTGCACTATCAGTGATGATCAGGAGGTATATGGTAGGTATGTCCAGGGAGCTCTGTAGCCAGGGTAACGCCCAAGTTGGGCATGGTATTTCTCCTCTGGTTAACAGGATGGAGATGAATGGTCACCTCTGTTGGTATGACCAACCCCTGTCCTTATCTCCTCCAAGATGAGGGATGCCCAGGTATTAGTCCCCAGTTGTGGGGAGCAACTCGGACTAGACTGTTACTGGAATTAAGACTTATTCTATGCATCTGCTCTCCCACATTATGGCGCTGAGAAGGGAGTAACAACTTCTACGCAGCTGCCTCTCGCCAACTTGAGTGATGACCTGCAGGAGCTGATCCTGCTCCTGATTGGAGGAGAGCAGCGTACTCGGCGTGTGGGTAGCAGAGTTGGGATTGGTAGAAGGACTATAAAGGAGGAGAGAGACAACATGCACCAGGAACATCTACCTGAGGAACATCTGAGCAGCCCCCGAGAGAGCCGGCCGGTGGTGTGCCGCTCCCCCGCGGAAGTGGGGAAAGTGGCAGGGGGAACCGCCCTTCCACGGAGGTGGAAGGGACGGTAGCCAACCCGGGAAGAACCAGCAGCAAACCCGGGGAGGGCCGAGCAGACAAAAGAACAGCGCAGGGTCCTGTGTCGTTCCTCCGTGAAGAGGGGGAGCGACACCCAGTGTGTTCAACATGCACCTGCACTTCCATATGAACACAAATGTGATCTGTGCAGTCCTTCCCGTGAGTATGGTTCCCTCTGCGATGAGCTGCTGTGTGCAATCCAGGAGCTCTGAGAGTGTGCTTCAGCACTCAGTGATTGCCCAGAAACCTAGCAACACCTTGCCTCTCATGCTGTCAGTGTTTCCTCGGTCTCAGCACCCAGAGTTCCCGCGCTCAAGGAATGCAACAGGGACCACTCTTCCCGGTAGCCCATCCAGACCCGGGGAGCAGGCAGACTGAGGTGTTCCCAGAGCCCCTGCCTGTTTGTGTTCTGCCCTGCTGGAACACGTCCAGTCCTCCCAGCCAGACTCAAGGACAGTGGGGAATGTGGTTTTTTCTCTCTGGCAAAATGTCTGGGTCACAGGTGCATACAGTACCCGCTAGCTGTAGCCCTGCTGACGTCACAGCAGTGTTAGGTGTGTAGGAGAGTCCCACAGGCGACACTTTCCTTCTGTAGGCATGGCTCCCTATCTCTCCGCCCCCGGTTGCTAGTGGGTGCAGCTGGTGAGGTGGGGACTGTCCCCACCTAATGCTCTTGAACTGCTGTGGTCGCCCCTGCTGACTGGGTGCAGAGCATCCCTGATAGTTCCTGGGTGTGCACACAAGAGCTGGAGTAGCTGCTACCTGCCTATGTCCAAAAAAGAATAGTGGCACCTCTCCCACAGCTGGCCTCAGGTCACTGTTGTGGAGGGGAGGGGGAGAGAGAGGAGCACCACTCCTCCCACCCCCACCCCCACCCCTCCATGAGCAGTTGCCCTGCTGCCATGAGGGATCTGGGCTGGACTCAAAAATGGTACAGTCCACAAGGCTCTCCCTCCGGCTATATCCACAGTGGCGTGGGCCCGTGCCATTTGACTTCACCTGATTTGCCAGGGTGGCGCTTTTTTCAGTTCCAAGCTGCTGGGTCCTTTGTTGTTATCTTGCTCTTTGCTGCCTGTCTGCACCTTCCACACAAGTCCAGGCCATTTCTGCTGCTTTTGCAGGACCTCCCACTGCAGTTTCTCCTGCTGCTTTACCCTGAGAGTGCATTTTTTCCACTTCTTTTCTAGTAATTTTGCTTAGCCTCAAACAGAGCACCCTGTTGCTATTCTGCCACCTTGGGAGCCCTGATGTTTTTTCTAATCTTTATCATTTCCTTCTTTCTGCTATCTTTGGGCTTAGTATGATTTTTTTTTCTTTTTTTCTGGTTCTTTGAGGTGCAAAGGCAGGTTGTCGATTTGGGATTCATCTTCTCCTTCAATGTACATACTTACCAATATAAATAGCCCTCCTTTTTTTTTTTTTTAAGATTTTATTTGTTTGAGAGGTGGAGTTATAGAAAGAGAGAGGGAGAGAAAGAGAAAGGTCTTCCATCCACTGGTTCACTCTCAAAATGGCCACAACAGCTGGAGCTGGGCCCATCCGACACCAGGAGCCAGGAGCTTCTTCCGGGTCTCCCATAGGATGCAGGGGCCCAAGCACTTGGCCCAGCTTCCACTACTTTCCAAGGCCATAGCAGAGAGCTGATTGAAAGCGGAGCAGCTGAGACACGAACTGGTACCCATATGGGATGCTGGCATTGCAGACATTGTTTAATGTTTGTTGTGGCTAGAAAGGCTTCAGATTCCTTTAGTGTCTTAATCCACCCCCCCCCCACCCGCTTTTAGACTCCTTTACTCTTTCAGCCGTACTGCATTATGGTGTTTTATCTTAAAATTTCCACTTACATATGTGAAAGACAGAAAATGCTCATGTCTTCTAGTTCACTCCCCAAATGCCCACAATGGCCTGGAGCTGGAGCTGGGAGCTAGGAACTGAATCCAGCTTTCCCACGTGGGTTGCAGGAACCCAGCTACCTGAGTTATCATTACTGCCTCCCGGGATCTGCATTAGCCTGAAGCTGGAAACAGGAGCTAGGGCAAGTACCGAACCAAGATGCCATGTATATGATGCAGATAACTTAACCGCTAGGCCGAATGCCCACTGCTGCATCTGGAGCTGGGCTTTCAGAGTGGCAAGGTGTAGGAGTGAGAAAACTTCTGCGATTGTTTTGTTAAATCTCTGCCATTCCGTGGACTTAAGGCTCCTTCCTGTGACGTTCTCAGTTTCTCTGCTTGGATGGCTCTTCCCTCTCACCACTTCAGCTGAGTCTGAAAGGACAGAAAGAGAGAAGAATGCCCACCACCTTCAGGTCCAGGTCAAGGCTCTGCCGCTAGTCATTCACCTTATAGAATGGGCCATTGTTACTGGGAAGACCCTGGGTATCTTCCACAAGCATTGTTCTTCCTTTTCCTCTGACATCACCAGGAAGGGATCTTTGTGGTTCTTCGCTGTGAGATCCTGATCAGGTTCCTGGAAATAAAGGCTGTGATAGTTTGAGGGCCCCAGCCCTACACCGCCTCCCCACCCCCCTCCTCCCCAACTCCCCACCTCCATTCCCCCCACCTCCCCACCAAGACTGGGCCCTGAGGAGCTTCCCTCTCTCCGACGCTGGTCCACACTCAGCCTCTAGCCAGTGGTCACTGATCATCACTGATGTGTGCCTATTCGTTGTTTGGCTCCCCTGATTTGTGCATCAGGTAAACAGATCCTCAGCTGTGACGCTAGTGTCTTTCCACGTTTCAGAATGTCAGCTTGCCTTTCAGATTTATTTTTCTGATCTGCCTGAGGAAAATCATTGATTTTCAGTTTGTTTAGTTTTTTTCTTATAATATCAGGAATGTTGTAGTTTTTATGACCTGGTTTAGGTTTTTCTTCTTTATTCCCCAAAATCCTCTATGACAACAAATCTCCCTGTTCCTCACACTCTTGGCTCTTTGAATCTCTCTTAAAGGATCTATCATAAATTGTGTAATACTTCACTAACATTGTGCATTGGTAGTCACTGTTTTTTAATCTCTGCTTCTGTACCTCAATCTTTGTGTCTGGATCTGTGTCCGAGAATATCGGGAATCAGAGGCATCCATGGGATGTGTCATTTACCACCACCTCCCAGTCTAAAATCTAACATGTGTAGTAATGCTCAGTACATGATTTCCTAATGTATCAAAAGTATGGAAACATATTTAGAAAAGTTTCTCTTGCCCATGAAGCACGATTCCTTTTTCTCTTAGTATTCTGTCATCTTAGAAGGGAGGCAGCTTTGTGAGCACAGGTTCTCTCCTAACTGGCTTGCTCAATCAATTGTTAGCTTTGTGATCTTGGGCACAAAGTTAACTTCTATTCCTGTCTCCTTGTCTGTGCAATTTGTCATAAACATTTCTTTGTTGGAAATGTTGTTGAGTTTAAATGAGTCAATTCATGTATGTAAAGCATTTAGAACGCTGCTCCATAGGTGTTATGGTAAGGATTCAGTACATGTTAAACATTAGAGAAGGAATAACATTATTGTTACTTTGCATGATGTGACATTGTTTATTAATTGGCCATAGTTTCCCTTGTTTATCTTCATCAGCCATTATCCCCCACAATATTAAACTTCCAGTGACTTCTCTGTATATTCCATCCATTCATTCTGTGTCTTTTCCACACATGTTCCTGCTTTAGCCTGAAGAGCTTGCTCCCTTTCCACTTAACAATGTCCTACCTATCCATTTTGTTCCATCTCATTCATGAAACAGTTACTACTGCTTCCAGTCATCCTTAGCAGTTCTCGTCCAGCACAGTTATTACAGGTGAATAGCTAAGGGCTAGCTGAATCCTGATACACTATTTTTTTTTTTTTTGGCAATGTGATCCAATGCCATGTTTGTTCACTCTTATTTGTGTGATGTTGAGCACATCATTGTTCAGTATTTGTTGGATATGGGTGAAATGACTATCAGAGAGAGAGCCAATTCACATATCAACTTTAAGTCAGGCCACAGCATTGGACTACTTAGTCCAGTAACAATTACTCCAGAATTACTTACTCATAGAAGTAGTACTTCCATTGCCTGTTCCCATGAGAATACATATATCACATTTTATTGTCATTATATATAATATAGTGATATATCACCTTTTATTAGTATTAGCTATTTTGCCCAGTAAGCACAAACTTGTTTAGGATATCCATTTGCTCTTCCTCATTCTTTTAGATGGTAAGAGATGGCCTTTTATGGCAATAAGCACTTATTGAGCAAGTAAATTATTTCTTTTTTTAAAAAACTATTCAGTTGAAAGCAGAGTTACAGAGAAGGAGTGGCAGAAGAGAGATAGAGATCTTCCATCTGCTGGTTCACTCCCCAAATGGCCACAATGGCCAGAGCTGGGCCAGTCTGAAGCCAGGAGCCAGGAGCTTCCTTCCAGTGTCCCACGTGGGTGCAGGGGCCCAAAGACATGTGTCTTCTTTTGCCACTTTCCCAGGTACATTAGCAGGGAGCTGGATCAGAAGTGGAGCAGCTGGGACTCAAACCATTGCCCATATGGGACACCAGCACCACAGGTGGCACCACAGCCACTACACCACAGTGCTGGCCCCCAAGTAAATTATTTCATTGTTACATAGTGGAAGGAAAGGGAAGTCAAAGTTTGAAAGAATTATTGGGAAAGGTGAAGGTTTACACAAATAATTACAAAAGGAAAAGTGATGAGTTCATTGGGTTACCATAAGTAAAAAAAAGAAGAACACATACTTTGTTCTTATCATTCTTTTGGTTAAAATTCTCCTAGTAGACCCTCGGCATTAATCAGGAATCAAAGAGGGGATTTATAGTGTCACATACATGAATAGCAATGGTTTTAAATGTAAAAAATTCATTTTTTCTTCTTATATCAGTGAAAATGATATGGTAATTCTTTAAATATAAAGAGTGGTCATTACTGGAAGATAGAAATTAAAAAAAAACACACAAATTAGAGATATTTCTTTTTGTTTACTTGATAACATAGTGGACTGTGATTTTCTGGCCATAAAATTTTCTTTTTACCCTGAAAGCCTTAGAATGGAATCTCAGAAGAATGTTTAATATGAAACATAGACTTCAAAAGAAATTTGCCAAATTTCATCTACAGTGGTAGTGATATTAAGAAATATATACTCTTCTGATAGGTATAAAAGAATGCAGATAATCATGTGGTTTTTTATTTTACTAAACATAGTGTGTGGTAACAAGGAATTATGTGATCTTTTATAGAAACGATCATAACATTTGTGTCTTTTGCCTTATGTATAAGTTTGTATAAATTTCATGGGATGCAATGCAGTATGAATCATTTTCTGTTCCTACAAAAACGTGCATTTAGTTGATGAATTTGAATTTACAGATAAAGATGATAAAAGCAACTTTTTCTTATAGAGTTAGGCTGCAATTCATGGTGATCTTAGAAGTATTAATGCGCATTTAATGTAGTAGCACACACTTTGCAACATCGGTGTTGCACATACCAACATCAACAGTTTAAACAATGTTGTAGACATTAAAATAACCTTTTTAAAATAAGACATTTGAGAAATCTTTATTTGAAATCTGAAGTTTTTCCCATAGTAGCATTGTAAAGATCCAAATATTTGTAAAAGTAGATTACTTTAAGCCACATAAATCTGAAATAATGCTGTTAAAAAATGGATATGTATTATGAGATATTTCTTAAAGATATTAGGATTTAACTGGTCTTTTAGTTAGGCACATGGCTTATTCTCTTCATACTATTCTAACTTCTTTAGATAATTAATCCAGTTAGTCTAACAATGTCAAAAACTGACTTTTCTACCTGTTTCTCACTTACCTTCAGTACAGAGAGAATCTGCTGGATATGATGTTGCCCCTGGGTGCTTTCTGAACTTTTTTACTTGCATTGCCTGTCTACTTGCATTGCCTGTCTACTACCTTCTAACTTCTTTTTCAAATGAAAACATTACTATGTTCACCTGTAGCCATTTACTTTGAGGAAAGTTGTGTGACATATGACAGATGTGAACAAAAGTACATTTTTATTATAATGTTTTGTTTCTATAAAATAGCAAGTGTGTATATAGTGCATTGTTCAGAATCACCCATGGTTCTCCTACATTTGTACAATTCTACGATTGGTAGCAGCTTGAACCCTACTAAATACTTCAACTTGAGCTTGCCGAATCATGTCAGCATTTCAAAGAGAAAACGGACCTTTTAAAATATGTATATTTCTTGATGGTGGGGTTTGAGAGTGCCTTCTTAAACTGCTACCACTATTTATGTGGGTTTTCCACTTTGATGAAAATTGAGTCCTAAAGTCTTTTAACTGTAACTTCAGTTCTGGGCCTTGGTATTCTCTTTGATTTTTCTTTTCAAATTTCTTGAACCCTAAAGGCAAATTATGTCTAGTCTAAAATGCTCCACAGCAAGAGACAATTTGGTTGATAATGAAATATTTCAGGTCAAAAACTTTTCATGGGGTATGCTATAAGAATGCTGTTTTTTAAAAAAAGTCACAGACATCTGTGATTTGGGTAAACCACCTGAGGTACTAAATGTTTAGGTAAGAGATGAGTACTCACAAAGTATTAGCTGTGTGTATTAAATACACATTACCTCATTTAATCTGTTTAAGATGTTGCACTCCAGCTACTGCTCTCCCTATTACAAAATATCATTAGCTAACATTTGTTGAGTACTTAACATTTTTGTAGGAGCTTTATTTGTATTGTAGGTACTAAGTCGATTAAAAGCCTCATCAGAAAATATCAAATATCAGTAATATCCCTGCAAGTATCTGCATTTCTAGGGAGATTAAACAACTTGTCCAAGTAGCCCAACTCTTCCAGGGATCGTCTTTGAAGAGATGACCAAGCTGAGATCTGAATCCCAAGCTTGCTCTTTGCTTTATGTCAATGCTTCTATCTTTAAAACATATCTTTACTCATTTTAAAATAGAAATGACTTCAAAGGATTTAACAATTTGATCGCTTAGATTTCCCCCCAAGCCAGGTACTTATCCTGGTCTCCCATGGGGTACAGGGCCCAAGTACTTGGGCCATCCTCCATTGCACTCTGTGGCCACAGCAGAGAGCTGGCCTGGAAGAGGGGCAACCGGGACAGAATCCGGCACCCTGACCGGGACTAGAACCCGGTGTGCCGGCTCAGCAAGGCGGAGGATTAGCCTAGTGAGCCGCGGCGCCGGCCTCCCCCCAAGTCTTGAAAGCTTGATGTTTGCGTTTTCCATGGCATAACACTGCATGACCCAGTGTGTATGCATGTCCCATTTTGAGATGCTGAACCAATCAACATGTTTGTTCCCAAGTTTGCTCTTTGTGTTTAGAGCAGTTGTGCAAGGAATGATCTCAAGTTTACTAAACTGCCATCCTATATAGTTTTGTGTAGTGTTGGTTAAGGTGCCTTAATGATTGGTAGTGTCAGTTCAGTCCCTCTCATGTCTCATAGATAAACCTGCCAACTCAGGTGACAAACAGCACAGTGTGCTGAAGGACAATTCAGGAGGCTGATGTGTAGTGACTCCTATGCAGCCTACATCACACATTTTTCCTACCAAGGTCCAGAGGTCTTTGATGTTGACAGTGATAATTCAGCCCTGAGCCCAACTACTATTATATTGTCTATCAGGGAAAGAAGTTCAGACTTTCTGTTCTCCATCACTATGTCAGCTCTGTACTCAATTTTTCTCTATTAGTGGCGCACATTTTCTTGTGAAATTACACATTTCTCTAAGTGTCAGTGAGAAAGAGAATTTTATTTTGTAATAATGCCAAAACACGTGTGTGCCTCAACCAGCGCACTTATGTGCTAGGAGTTGGGAATGCTCCAGTCCGGCGATATGCTTGTCATATGTATTTATACACAGAGACACGCTCTGCTGGCCGAGTGCCAGGCTCTGGCCATTTGTGTGTTTTCCCCTTTGCACCTAGTTTAAGGGTTCCTGTAATCTTATAGGCTCTTTTACACCCTAGAAGTGAACACGAATAAGTAAATAATTCTATTTTCAATAGATCTTTGTAACTCACAGAAGATATTATTCATGGAGGAGGGCTCAAGAATCAGTAGCCTAACAGAAAATAGAAATGTAGTTAATTTTAGTTGTTCACTAACCTTATTTTCTCAAATAAAATTGGTTGGTGTTGATATCAAATTAATCTTTGTAAGCTGCAGGCCCTTTTAAGTGGTGTTAAAAGAAGAAAAACATTCTCCACTAGAATTTCTAAATAGTTTTCTTAATTTAGATGTTGGAAAGAGAAATTTTAAGCCAACAGCTCTAGGACTGACTTGGATGGTCTGTTGCTTTGATGCCTCGCCAACTCTTGCCTCCCTCTGTGAGTCAGCTAGAGTGTGCCACCTCTCCTATGAAACCTTCGTTGACTCACTCTGGCAAAATGGATGCCATGGTCTGCATTTTCTGCTTCTGTACTTAGTATATTTATGTCTAATGAGAGCTCTTTTTAAGTATAGTTTTTCAATTGGTAGGGACCTACTTCCAGAATCTCTTCAATACTACACAGGGAATAAGAGTAGGAATTCTCACTTTATCTTTGGTAAATACAGTAAATTCTTTCGAAATATAAAATGAGGACTCAATGGATAAGTGAATGTGTTAGTTTGTCTTTAAACCATAAAGCTTATCTTAAATAAATGAATGTGTTAGTTTGTCTTTAAACTATAAAGCTTATCTTAAATAATACTACTGATGGTAACCTTGTGAAACATGTCTGTAATGTAAAAATACCCCAAACCGAAACCAGATTGGCCTTGTTTGAATCTCAGCACTGCTAAATCTGATTTCTGTACTTTGGGCAAGGTCCTATCTTCTCCTTGACTCGGTTTCCTCTCTTAAATGTTATGACAATAGTATCTCAAGTGTGTTGTGAGGATTTAATCTGACAGTGCTTGGAACACTGCCTGGTTCATAGTAAGCTACATCAGGTGTTTGTGCTCTCTTTGTCACCTAAAGACACAGTAGAGTTTCAGTGTGCCATGACAACAGACTAGACAGATGTGTTTTGGGAAGCAGTAAAGAATGGAAGTGAATGAATGATCGTGCTTGATGCAGTCCCATGATTTTGTGTGACGGGTGGAGATCTTTCTAATGCCCTCTTTATTAGGTTAGGCTTGATCGGTGGAGAGCTGAGTCATGGTGAGACCTCACTAATGTCGCTAATGTAGCCCAGTGCTTTCGTCTGGTGGGACATGGGAGCGCCCTAAGAGCAATCATTTGACTCATCTGGCTCAAATGAATTCTTGAGAGATAAACAAGAATCAGCGTAACTATAGATTTTTTTTTTTTGGTCCAAGCCAGAACTGAGTGTGGTTGTAATTGCATTGGAACAAAGCATAGACCGAAAAGTTTCAAGCAGAATAAAATTACTTCAAAGCAGAGTATGCACTTAGAATACACACACACACACACACACACACACACACATACACACTCACACACACACACAAATATATATGTATGTATGTATATGTATATGTATATAGGCTAGTTGGCGTAACAACATTGCTAGGATATTCTACCTGTGAGGGGCATCTTTTCGTTGGAATTACTGCCAGAAGAGTAGAAATGGTTCATTTTTCCCAACCGTGATTTGTTTTGTCCATGAGTATAGACAATGAGCTACAGTTGATTTTAGATCTCAACTATTCTCCCCAATCCTAGTGACAGCTGAGAAGAGAAAAATAATCAGTCCCTTTCCTATTCTGGACTGAAAAACAATACAGAAAGCAAACAAAGATGGCCTGAATTAAAAAATTGAATTTTCAATATTTTTAACTGAAATTTTTAACCACTTCACTGAAATGAATTGCATTTTTCTAACAGGACTGATGCTAGTATTCACTTAACCCAGGCCCTTTGATTTACAATGGAAGAAAGTAAAACTCCTCAGAGTAGTGGCTTTCCTTGGCTGTTCACCTTCTTGGTGTCAGAACCAGACTAGAACTAATGTTTCTGTTGCTGAATCCAGTGTTCTCTTCAGTACTCTGGTTAAATCATCAAAGAATTTTGTTTCTAAATAAATGAAATAACCCGGTGTCCTTTACTGCTTAAGCTTTATACAAAAAATAAAATATAATAAAAGTAGGGAATTATTTACATCTGGCTTTATCCTCTTGTGAGAGCATTTGGATTAGAGAGCAAGTGGCATCCTGCCAGTGACAAATGGAGGCACTGAGATTGCCTTCCCATCATCCACTACCTTTTATGGTATCGAGGGATTTCTTGCTCTCTTTTGTGACCCAGCTGCGAAGCAGCTGTTGTTTGGGCTCCTGCCTTTCCACTCGAACAGGCAGCTTTCCTAACCATCCCATGAGGTTTAAACTTCTGCAGCACAAGTGTCAGCTCAGCTGTGTGAGCAGGGCCAGCCATTTGCAGGCCAATCAGTAGAGCCGCTTCCAACGCTTTTGCTCCGGATTTTGGATGGAGTGACCCAGTGAATGCTTACAGGGCTGGTCATGATAAACAACAAGCACCCATTGCTTTGCAGCCCAGCTGAAAGTTAGAGTTGTTGCTAACAACGAAGATTTCAGAATGTCCCCATTGCAACAATGCCCCCAAGGGGAGATTACCTTGATGATTTTATCTATTGAAAGTTTGCTGTTGGAAACTATTTTGTCCACGAACTCTCGGAGTCATCTAATGGCTTATAATGCTGATAAAATTGGTTATCTCTTATTTTCCTTGGTAAGGGGAGATGTTACCAATGATGAAAGCATGATCTGTGCCTTCCATCACTTCTGCAGCCACACTTGCCAGGGAGAGTTTGCATTTAATAAGTGTGTTCTGGGGTTTGCTTTTGCAAGTTGGTTAACATTCTGCATGCATTTTTGACTACCTACTATGTATCTGGCCTTTTGGCTAAGTGTTGATTAAACAATTCTGCTGAAATGTTCTACAATAGAGGTGATTACGAGTGCTAATTAGGTGATTAGAGTACATGTGGTAAGTGTCACAACAAAAGTAGACATCAAGAGTTGTTACAGCACCCAGGAGAAAGAGATTCAACTTGAAGAATTCTGGGTAGGTTTAATTTGACCATGGCCATAATTGGGATATTATGTAAGATTTTAGATAGATTGGGGAAGTCTATTTTCCTTTCTAATTTTTTGTGTAAACTCTGGAAAGAAAGCCCATTAACTTTAACTTTTTGTGCCCAGTTGTGATTTTTTAAAAAGTTCATCTTATTTATATGAAAGGCAGGGAGGCAAAGGGGGAGATAGAGGGAGAGAGTTTCTATTTGCTGGTTCACTCCCTAAATGCCCACAACAGCCAGGGCTGGGCCAGGCCGAAGCTAAGAGCCAGAAGCTTGATCCAGGTCTCTCTCTCATGGATGACAGAGACCCGACGACTTGAGCCATCACCCGATGCCTTCCAGCAAGTGAATCAACAGAAAGCTGGAATGGAGATCATGGACTGGAACCCAGGCACTGTGATACAGAATGTGGGTGTCCTAGGCTGCAGTTTCACCACTGCCTCCTGAGATTTATCTTTGGATTTTCTGTGTTCTTTTACAAAAGCCGTACTGTATCTCATCTTCTGCTAACAACTGTTGCTCTCCTGCCCTTCAGAGCCAAACATAATGGCAAAGTTTTCTGTAATTGGCCTATCCATTCCCTCCCCTCACTCCAAAACTTCTACCCATTCCTTCTGGCTTCAAGACCAAACACTTTTTATTAAGGTCACCGATGATCTCTCACTAAATCCGCTGGATATTTTTCAGCACCTGACGTAACAGCCACTGTTTCCTTGAAGCACTATTTCAGTTTGCATTCAGCCTCTTGATTTAGCCCTGATTAGCAAGCTACATCCTTGACATCTGAGATTTCTTAAAAGTTGTGTTAATCTCTACAATTCTCAAAGTGGAGCTCACACTCTTGCTCCGTGGAGTTGGTCTTCTTCCTTTACTTACCACCTTCCTCTCGGTTGCACAGACCAACAGCCTGTCATCCTGTTACTTCTACCTCTCTCATCGCATCCCCTCTCTGCCATATATATCATCAAATAGCATTTTATCCAAATATCTCTCATGTCAGTCCACCACTCTTCATTCCACTGTCACCTGCCTATGTCAACTTTGTCTCCATTTCACCGTTACCCTCACTATTCTCAGAGTGATGGTTACAAACCACCAGATCATACCTTTTTTTAAAAAAAAAAATTTATTTATTTTACCATCTTTGTTGCTATTTTTTTTTTTTTTTTGAGAGGCGGAGGCAGAGAAATGGAACAGACTGAGAGTGAGCTAGTATACACATTCCCCAAATGCTTACAAGAGCCAGTGTTTGGGGCCTGGAGCCGAAAAACTCAGTCCTTGTCTCCCATGTATAGGGGAGGAACCCAATTATTTAAACCATTAACTTCTGCTCCCCAGGGTCTGCCTTACCAGGAAGCTGGAGTCAAGAGCCAGAGCTGGGGACTGAGTCCATGTTCTCCAGTGTGAGACATGGGTATCCTGCTATCTTAACTGCTAGATCAGTTGCTGACCCCTCAATAGTATCTGACTGTGCCATTAACCCAGCGGTGCCCTGCCCTTCCCTGTGTTTTCCCATGGCTCCCTTCGCTCCTCTCTGCTGCACACACTTTGGACCTCAGGACTGTGAGTAGGTCAAAGCGGTAGATCCAGGTCAAGCTCCGAGTCTTGTTTTTTGTCATGACTGCAGTTTTATAAGCTTCACCAGAGCAGTAATTGTGTCTTGTCTTAGAAACCATTTTCATCTCAGTACTAAATGTGCTTGGAAAATTTTTGGTGCCCAATAAATATTTCTCAAATTAAGGAAATCTGTGAGTAAATTAATAACTTGCTGAAATGCCATTGTTTTAATTAAAAAGTTATTTTTGTTTTGTAATTCAAAGATAAAGTCTATGCCTATTTCAAATGTCTAAAAATTGCCTTCATTACTATATAATATTGTATAATTTTAAAGTAAATGATTATATATTTACCTGCAATGTAGTGATAAATTTAATTCAAACAAAATTTCTACTTACTTCTCTTTAACTTCCTTAGATGTTTTAATAAAATGTCTGAATACTATTCTTATCAACTGAGATTATGGATGGATAACAGTTATGATGAGATGTTGATTTCAACTTGACTTTGAGCTTAGTAGAACAACACAATATAATAGCATAAGTAATTTCCCAGGTGGATCTTAAGATGTGGTCGTAGCCTATCACATGAGTTATCTGTTCTAAAATGTTATTATAGTTTGTGTGGTTGACATCTTTAAGCTTTTAGGGAAAGTATGCAAGTGAACAGATGTAGAAAGGAAATGAAAACTATAATATAACAAGAAGTTTGAGAAGCTCACTACCTTCAGTTATATAATATTTATAGAAGTTAGCTATTTTGTGGGGCTGACGCTGTAGGGTAGCAGGCTAAACCTCTGTCTGTGATACCAGGTACAAGCATCCCATAAGGGTGTCAGTTCAAGTGCTGGCTTCTCATCTTCCAGTCTAGCTCTCTGTTAATGGCCTGGGAAAGCAATGGAGGATGGCCCAAATCCTGGGGCCCCCGCACCCACTTGGGAGACTGGAGGAAGCTCCTGGCTTCAGACTGGATCAGATCCAACCGTTGCAGCCATTTGGGGAATGAACCATTGAATGAAAGGCCTTTCTCTTTGTCTCCCACTCTTTCTGCCTGTAACTCTGCCTCTCAAATAAATAAATAAAACCTTAAAAAAAAGTTGTTAGCCATTTTGTGTTTATACCTTAAAATACAATCTTTTACCTACCTTTAATGTCACACCTATATAGAGAAAATAGCAGTTCAATGTTGAATCTTCGTTTTATATTATATCCACACCTAATAATCATCATCCACTTATTTTTTTTTTTTTGGAAGATTGATTTATTTATTTGGAAGGCAGAGCCACAGAGAGGCAGAGGCAGAGACAGAGAGAGATCTTCCATCCATACTGGCTGTTTAATCCTTTGCTGGTTAATGCCAAGAAAATAATATGAACCAAAGCAAACATGTGGCCTCCACTATCAAAATTTTGATTTTTTACTATAAAAAATAAATTGCACGGCTGGCATTGTAGTGCTGTGTGTTAAGCTACTGACTGAATCCTGTATTGGAATGCTGATTTGTGACCTGGCTGTTCCACTTCCTATCCAGCTTTCTGCTAATGTGCCTGGAAGGCTACCACAGATGGCCCAAGTAATTAGGGCTCTGCCACCTGACAGAGACCAGCAGATGGAAGATCCCTTTCTCTGTCTCTTTTTTCTCTGACATTCTGACTTTCAAATAGACAAATTTCAGATTCCTTACAATGCCTCCTGAGTCCTGTACAATCTAGTCTCTCTTCTGTTCCTTTCCTATGCTTGTGTGTGTTTGCGCGCACGCGCGTGACTTACTCTGCTTCTCCCATATTGTTTTCTTAATATCCCCTAACAATCTGAATCTGTCAGATCTATACAAGACCTTTTTTGATCACTGTATCAAATCTTCTCCCCACCCCACACTGAGTATTTCTCCCTCCCTTTAGCCAGTATTGCTTTTCACTGAAGTGCTTAAGAATGAGTGTGTTACCTGCTTGTGTGCAGACTGTCCCCTCCCCTAGTAAATGGGAGCTCCATGAGGACAGGGACTTTGTCTTGATTCCTAAGCCCTGGAACTGAAGCTGTCTAGTATTAGGAATGTCTTGCATTTTTTGAAGTGAAACATCGCACCTCTGAAGACTGAGAATGAAATCATACAATGTTCTTGAAACATCTAGTATGACCACTAGCATATCACTATTAAAAATAGTTTAATCTTAGATTATACCTCTCTTTCCGTTAGTCTTAAAATACCAACAGACCATCCCTTTCATTCACTTACTGTTGAAACTCTTGTAAAATTAGCTAGTGACAGTGTGGTGCCATCAGCATAGTGTGGTTAGATTTTAAACTACAACTTACAGCCTGCTTCTTTCATTTAGCAATGGATCATGGAGGTTTATAGTTTAAATATTTTGCTGCAAAATAATTTTAATAGAGACACATAATATTTTGTTGAAATGACATTTGATTAATCAAGTCCGTGTTGATAAATATTGAGTTTATATAAACAATACTGCAGGGGCCGGTGCCGTGGTTCACTTGGTAATCCTCTACCTGCAGCGCTGACATCCCATATGGGCACCGGGTTCTAGTCCCGCTTGCTCCGCTTCCAGTCCAGCTCTCTTCTGTGGCCCGGGAGGGCAGTGGAGGATGGCCCAAGTGCTTGGGCCCCTGCATCCACATGGGAGACCAGGAAGAAGCACCTGGCTCCTGGCTTCGGATTGGCGTAGCTCCAGCCATAGCGGTCATTTGGGGGGTGAACCCACAGAAGGAAGACCTTTCTCTCTGTCTCTCTCACTGTCTAACTCTAGCTGTCAAATAAAAAAAATACTGCTAAGAAAATGAGTAGCAACTCCAATACTTAGAGGTATTTCCTTAAGATCAATACCAAAAAATATAATTGGATGGGCTATATATATATAAAATTCAAAGACTTTTAAAAAATATTTATTTGAGAGGCAGAGTGATACGGAGAGATACAGAGACAGAAAGAAAGAGAGATCTTCCATCTGCTGATTCAAATGGCCACAACAGCTAGGGCTGGTCCAGGCCAAAGCCAGAAACCAGGAACTCCATCTGGGTATCTCACATGGGTGGCAAGGGCTTTGAGGACTTGGACCATCCTCAGTTGCCTTGCCTGGCATGCTCTCAGGGAAATAAATTGGAAGCAGAGCAGCCAGGACTTGAACTGGCACTCTGATATGGGATGCCAGTGTCACAAGCTGGGCTTAACCCACTGCATTATAATGCTGGCCCCAATTTAAAGGTTTTTGATGCCTGTCAAAGTGTCCCCAAGGAAGATTCTTTAATATGCTGCCATGCTTTAGCAATGTGTTTTATGGGCGCCTGTTTTTATGAATTCTTAGTAATATTGAACTTTCTCATTTTTGGGAGCTTTACTGATAGATGAGTAATAGCATCTCAAAATATTACTTTCTTCCATGGTTAAATTGAATATTTGGTAAATTTTACATCTTTATAGTTCTGTCCAGTATTTCTGGTATTTGCAAGCTTCTCACTTGTGTCCTTTACTTACATACTGTGTCTGGCTTTCTACCAGAAATTCAGCTGCTTATAAATGATTTTTATCTTCTTTAATGAAATTCAGTCTGCTGCAAACTTTCATTCCACTTGGTCAACCATTTAATTTCATCCATTTTTGTAACTTCTCCTCTCTCAGTGGTTCCTAGTTATCCACAGATTCTTTCTGAGTTGGTTACATATTGGAGGTTCCCATGACCCCTTTTTGGGTTGAATTTGCTAGAGTGGCTCACAAAATACAAGGAAGTGGTTATTTACTATTGCTATTATTAGGTGTTTTACAGGACAAAACTGAACCAACAGACCAAGGTTTACATAGGTGAGGCTCAGAAAGCATTTCTCTCCATTTGGAGTTGGGAACCTCGCTACCCTCCTGTCACCCGGATGTGTTCTTGTTCACCAACTGAGAAGCATCCTAATCCTGTATTGAAGGATTACTGTGGAGGCTTCATCATGTAGGCATAATCATTGTCAACTCAATCTCCAGCCCCTCTTTTTAGAGAATTGGAGTTGAGGTGGCAGGGACTGAAAATGCTAAGTTTCTAATCATGACCTGACTTTCTGGTGACCAGTCATCATCCAGCAGCCCAAAGACAGTGGTCTGTACTGAAGAAAGGATGTCCTGCCACCCAGGAAATCGGTACTGGGAACTGGGCCTAAGAGCAAATGGTAGAAAAAATGGTTCTCGCAGTACCCCTCTTACTATGGAAATTACAAGGATTTGAGGACGTATGTGCCAGGAAATGGTCTTATATATACATATATCTATGTATGCTATAGCACAATTTTTATATTAAATATGTATACACATATATGACCATTCGTGTCTATACATATAAAGTTATCCATAACACAATGAGACATTGCAAAGTCTTAATGTTTTCAGGCATTAGGCAATAGTTCTACACTATGATATCAAAAACACTATAGAGAGATGATTGACATAATCAGTGATTTGTTACTAAAAGATTTTTTAAAAGATTTATTTATTTGAAAGGCAGAGTTACAGAGGGAGGGAGGGAGTATGAGAGGGGAAGAGAGAGAGAGGGCTGGGCCAGGCAGAAACCAATAGCATAGAACTTCCTCTGGGGTTCCCTCAGGGAGAACCGTGCATGTGGGCCATCCTCTGCTGCTTTCCCAGGTACATAAGCAAGGAGCTGGACCAAAGTGGAGCATCCAGGACTCAAACCAGTGCTTGTGTGGGATACCAGTATCACACACAGTGGCTGAACCCTCTGTACCACAACTCCAGCTCCTGTTACTAAAAGTTAAGTCCAAAAGTTTGAGTACATTCCAATTGTTAAAACAATTTAAGCTCAAGCCACGAGAGTGACTTCTATCTTGTATTTAAGATTCCTTTGTGCTCTATTAAGTGTAGCATTAGATGAGTTTGTGCACATTATACAATTTGTGCACATTATACACATTTGTTTGTATATTGTTATAGTTTGTTGTTGAAACAATCTTGAGCAGTGACAGCCACTGCAAGAAATGCTGGTAACCTTTTACACCCCCGCAGTTGGGCACTTGTTTCTGAATGGAGGTAGCAGTAGCATCTAACTAAGAAAACAAGTTAGCTGAAAAGCTGTCCTGCTCAGGAATAGGCCATATAAACTTTATTGGACATTCATCTTAGATCTGTATGTTTTATTGATGCCAGCTAGAAGGGGACCTGTCCAGACATCAGCCTAACTAGAGTCCGGTGTGTGTGTGTGTGTGTGTGTGTGTGTGTAAAATACTCATTAGAGTTCCTTTTTGCTTGGTTTCTAAACCACTGTATATCCAAACATTATACAAAATATATATTTGATATGTTTTGCTCACTGTAAGGACTTTGTACAATCAAGGGCTACTCTGTAATGCTTGTGTATAAAAACTGCTAGCATAGTCTAAAAGACAGCAAGGAAAAATGTGCTGAGGCGACTTTTTCTCCTCTACTTTCTTAACTGCTGTTCCTCTGAAATAATAAGAGCTGAAATAGATCTTTTTAAAAGATTTATTTATTTGTTTGAAAGGCAGAGTTACAGAGAGGCAAAGAGAGAGAGAGATCGATCTTCCATCTGCTGGTTCACTCCCTAGATGGCCACAGTGGCCAGAGCTGTGTTGATCCAGGAGCCAGGTGCTTCTTCCAGGTCTCCCACACAGGTGCAGGGGCCCAAGCACTTGGGCCATCTTCTACTGTTTTCCCAGGCCATAGCAAGAAGCTGGATCAGAAGTGGAGCAGCTGGGACTTGAACCAGTGCCCATATGGGATGCTGGCACTGCAGGCAGCAGCCTAACCCTCCATGCCACAGGGCCCGGCCCAAATAGTAGATTTGATCAAACATAAAATTACCTCCCTATGATCCTGAGCCCTTCCCAGGACCCAGTAGTGTGTGTGTCTGGTTGACTTATGCATTTGGCTGACTAAATTTTATATTACTGTCATGAGGATTTTCTTTACCTCTTTATTATTTATCACTTGAGTAACTAAAGAGCAGTCAAAACAGGAAGATGTGTTTTTGCATGATATTATGATGTATCCCTGCTTGAGAAGAACATCCTGCATGTTCATTCACATCTAGGGGACTGTGGGATTCATTGCCTTTAATAACCTGTCCACAAGCCTCCAGAAACCACTGGCTGCCTTTGAGTTCCAAAGCATGCTTTCAAAACTTCATATCATTCTTTTACCAATGGACTGTACAAGTGGATTTTACTACCCAGTTTACTATGACATTGATAAATGAGCCAGTTTCTTCTTCTTTGCCCTTAACACTTAAGTGGAAGACAAGTTCAAAGCCCCTTTTTTATCTTGGCGTGTAATATTTGTATAGACCGTTCATCAATGATAGCTTTGATTTTGCACCTTTATTTTATTATCATCTTCTAGAGATTCTTTGTATATCGTTTTCCAGCAGTGATTTAAAAGATGGCCATATGTTTTTGAGGCTGGATGTATAGAAAAAGATATTCTTTGTCATTCATCCCTCTGCCTTCTATTGCATAGTCTTGCACGTGTGTGGGGCGGGGAGAGAGACAGAGAACATTTTTTTGTTTTTGTTTTTGTTTTTTTTGACAGGCAGAGTGGACAGTGAGAGAGAGAGACAGAGAGAAAGGTCTTCCTTTTGCCGTTGGTTCACCCTCCAATGGCCGCCACGGCCGGCGCACCATGCTGATCCAATGGCAGGAGCCGGGTACTTATCCTGGTCTCCCATCCATGGGGTGCAGGGCCCAAGCACTTGGGCCATCCTCCACTGCACTCCCTGGCCACAGCAGAGAGCTGGCCTGGAAGAGGGGCATCTGGGACAGAATCCGGTGCCCCGACCAGGACTAGAACCCGGTGTGCCGGCGCTGCAAGGCGGAGGATTAGCCTAGTAGGCCACAGCGCCGGCCATATTTTTTAAGGATTAATTAATTCATTAATTTATTTGCAATGGGGTTTACAGTGTTGGGGGTGGGAGGCAGAGGCAGAAAGAGAGAGAGATCTTCACCCGCTGGTTCATTCCCCAGATAACCACAACGGCTGGGCCTGGGCAAGACCAAAGCCAGCAGCCAGGAACTTCATCTAGGTCTTCCACGTGGGTTCAGGGGCCCAAGCACATGAACCATCCTCTGCTGCTTCTCCAGGTGCATTAGCAGAGAGTTGGAAAAGAAGTGGAGCAGCTGAGACTCGAATCAGTGGGCATATGGTATGCTGGCACTGCACTTACTGGCTTTACCCACTACGCCACAACACCAGCCCTGATAACTAACTTTTGTTAGAAACTTGTACCTGGGTACTGTAACAACAACCATGTATGCATTTCAGGTTAACTCAGTAATCCAGTGAAATAGGTTTTACCCTTTTTAATAAGTAGACTTTATTTTTTAAATTTTTATTTATTTGAAAGGCAGGCAGCTACACACACACACACACACACACGATCTTCTGCCTACTGATTCACGCTCGGAATGCTCCAATAGCCAGGGCTGGGCCAGACCAAAGCCAGGAACCAGAAACTCAAACCTGGTGCCCTGCGTGGGTGACAGAGACTTAACGACTTGAGCCATCATGGGCTGCTTCCCAGAGTTTGCACTGGTAGGAAGCTCGATCCAGAAGCAGAGCAGGGACTTGTACCCAGGCTCTGATAGGGAGGGCGAGCATCCCAAACATCTTAACTGCTGCCCAAATACCTGCTCCTTGACATGAGCTTGAGAACTGTTTTAGTTTACAAAACTGAGCAAAATGTACAGAGTTTGCATGTTCTGTCTTGTTTCATCACCCTACAACACACAGTTTCTACTCTCTTTAAGATCAACTTGCTTTTGTGCTTATTCATATAATCAATGATCCAATTAAAGTCCAGTGTTCATGTTATGGTCCAGTCTTGGTGTTATTCCTTCTGTGGGTTTGGACAAATGTATAATGAAATATATCTACTGTTAGGCTATCATTCAGAATATTTTCCCTGCACTTAAATTCCCCCATGCCCTGCCTTTCCTCTTTCTTTTTTCTTTTTTTGTACTAGAGAAAATTACAGCTGAGAGATAAAATAATTGTCTAAGGGTCACAGAGCTAAACAAGTTTGGGTCTGTTTTGCCTGCCTACAATCTGTGCTCCTGACTCCTACATAAGGCTGTCTGATTCATTACAGTTACTGAATCATTTAGAGAAGCCTAACTTTGTAGGACTCTTGTTATCGCTTCTAACATTATGAAAGTACATGTATAGAAAACATCATTTTACTGTGCTTTCTTGCATTGAAAAAAATCTGTGAAAACTTCAGGGAATTTTAGAATTTTTATTATTGGGTATATGATGATACTTTTGAATTGAAGAGGAATTACTGAGTGAAGTGGCATTTGTTATATATAATGAAGAAATTGTATGGTCATTTGGTTATCACTAACTGCCTATGGGAGACACTACAAGTTAGGTACTGTCTGCTAAGATGATAAAGGCATGAAGGATGGATCATTGTTTTAATGACTGAATGAACAAAAGGACAAATGGGTATGGAGCAGTAAGTCAAAGCTGTATGGATTGTAGCAGATTAGGTCGATGGTACAACTTAGACTTTGAAAAATTGATCTCCTTTACAATGATTTTAAATATACATGTGAAGTAGAAAGCATGTGAACCTACATAGAGTGGACAAGAGAAAGCAGATAAGATCTTTCCTCTTTTCTCAGGACAATGGCCTCTGGACACCATCCAGTGCCCTGGAGCCCCTCAGAGCAGCACAGGAAGGTTCTACTCCTGCCCTGGCCATTCTTCTGTGTTATCTGCAGGCCATTGTGGCCCAGAAATGTGAAATGTGTTGTTTCAGAATCTGTGTGGGTTATAATACTGTTTCATGAAAAACCAATCTATTTGTCTCTCCCTATTTATTATTTATATCCTTGTGAATAGAATGATAATATTTACTTTAAAAGGCAGCTAGGAAAGTGACCTAGCTCTAGATTAAATCTTGCATTGTCAGAGTCTTAGTCCTGAATGATAGGAGCAATGATAAGCTGTAGCTGTTTGTGATACAACACATTATTTATTTCTTCATATATAAGGTGGGCAATTAGGACAAAATGATCTCAAGCACTAGAGTGGCTGTGATTCCGATTAAGGAGAAAGAAGGAGTGAAGAAGATGATTAAAGGGAGAAAATAAAATAGAAAATAACCATACTGTTTCCTGAAAGCTGCCTTGTGCTGTTGGTTTCTGGGAAACCATTAATTTTTTTTTTCTTTTTTTTTTTTGTCTTCTTTCCATGCCTCTGCTTTTGGATCTCTTTGATGGACTTCCCCTCACATTCTGTGCTTCTGCTCTTCTTGCTTTCCATGGTTCTGACCTTTGTCTTCTCACTTTCTAAGTTCTCCTCGGTCCTGCTCATTTAGATATAAAGATACACTTTTCCTCCACGGTGACTACCATGTTAGTCTGCTGCATTTTGGGCTAGGAAGTGAGCATCCCCCAGTCCACTCGTGCTCTGTGGCTGAATCGCACTTTTTCTCTGTTTTTTTTCAAGGGTCGTAAGAGTGAGGCTGAAAAGTTCTTCTTGAAGGCTATTGAGCTGGATCCCACCAAAGGAAACTGCTACATGCATTATGGTGAGTGGCTGACAGTGTTCTCTGTGTTCACTATTTATGTTGTTGTGAGATTTGGGTTTCCCTGGCCAAGAGCAGTTTGAGAGGAGATTGACTTTGTTGTTGGAGATTAGCCTCATGCTACATTCTTACCTCCTGTTCAAAATGTTCAGATTAAGAGGGCTATGCAGAAGAGTTTCCTTTAGTACCTTTCCTAGGTTCCAATGGAGAAGTCAGTTTCACCATTGTCTCTTTGAAGTGGAATGTGGAGTTCAAATGAAATCTCTACAGGAAAACATCTAGCTCTGTGATGCATAATGTGTAATAATGATTTTAACTTTCTTTTCCTTCTAAATGGGAACGTGTTGCTCGTTGAGCATGCCATTTTGAAGTTTTAAAGCTCACATTCGGGCCTCAAAATCTTGCCTTCTGAAACATGTGGATGTACGCTAGCCTATAAATGCCTGTGTGCAGCCAAAGATAAGCTGTAAAGGATATAAAGAATGTCAGTCTCATTTCATTTAGCCCTTGCCTTAATCATTCCAGAATGAGCTTACAAAATAGCGCTGTCACCCTCTGCTCTATCATTACTAATGAGTCATGTGTTTAGTGAAGCAAAGTGTATAGCTGGTTTGGTGTTTGGATAAGATGTGCATGTTTCTACCAGATTTGCCACTGGAATGAATGGCTTTCAAGTAGTCCGCCCCCCCAAAATTAACTTTTGCTGATCCTTTGAAAAAACAATGCCTTTGGTACTCTTGGCCTTGATGTGTTAGTTATTATGAAGTAGTAAACTTAAAAGTGGATGGAAATTAAATCTTAAGGACATAAAGTTAATATGGTTATATAATATTTAATTTCTTCCCTGAGTTTCCAGCTAGTAAAAATAAATCAGTGACAGGCTGTAAGTGTAGAAAAATGGTAATAGTAAAATGAAGGAAACACTTAACCAGCCACAAGGGATTTTTAAATGTATATTATTGTGTATATATGTTTATAAACCCAGGATCGTGATGCTTTATCTTTTCAGCGTAATGTAGAATGCAATCTAACACAAACCACACTGCACAACCACCCTTGTTTGAGTTTGACAGTGCAGTTTTATTGCTGAGCTAAGATACAAGTCAACTAATCTGAGTTTGTTGCAGAATTTAATTTTTATGAATTTTACTATATAAAGTACTTAGAATTAGCATTTTCTCATGCCTATTCTCATGGGTACCCTTGCTGTGCACTGGGGTAGTTTCCTGATTATTTTCCCTCAATGTTAGATGACCTCTTGTCAATGCATTTTATAAAATAGTTTTTTTTTTTTCCTGTCTCAGTGCCTTTACTTCTTTGCCTTAAACTAACCCTACATATTTCATGTTCTGAGCTTCATTCCCATAAATTATTCTGTGTACACAGCATTCTTACACTCAATTTCTTTAAAGTTCATCATTGCTGCATTTGCATTGCAATTGAAAAAAAGCACTATTGTATTAATTTTAAGAGACTGCCCCCTTATTATTCTGGCATTCTTTGCCTAGTTGCTTTTTTTTAATATTTATTTATTTATTTATTTACTTACTTACTTACTTGAAAGGCTGAGTTACAGAGAAGCAGAGGCGGAGAGAGAGAGAAAGGTTTTCCATCCAGTGGTTCTCTCCCCAAATGGCCACAATGGCTGGAGCTGGGCCAATCAGAAGCCAGGAGCCAGGAGCTTCTTCTGGGTCTCACTTGTAGCTGCAGGGGCCAAAGGACTCGGGCCATTTTCTGCTTTCCAGGGTCATAGCAGAGAGCTGGATCAGAAGAGGAGAAGCCAGAACTCGAACCAGCGCCCATTTGGGATGCCAGCACTGCAGGCAGTGGCTTTCCCCATTAAGCCACAGTGCCAGTCCCGCTATTTTTTTTTTTAAATAGTATTTTTTTATTGCATCATGCTTCTAAACTTTTTTCCACCCAGTGTTGGTGGTAGGATGTATTTCTCCTATGAGAATTTTTTGGACTTAATTCAACAGAAAGTGCAACAAATTCTTTATATTGTACGTTATTTGGAAAAGAGTGATGACACATGTCTTTAAATGTATGTGTGAAAAATTGATTCTTCCTAGTACCCCTGGATTGTTTCAAATTTTTTGGCAAATACACATTATTATAAAAACATTTATTTTCCAAGGGGGTGGAAAATAATTAAGTACAATCTTATGAAATTTATAAACTTGAATATATTTGGCTATTTTGGAGTCAGAAATGCAAAGAACTCAAAATGAGGCACCAAAAAGAGCTCCATTGAAACAAATGAATCTACAAAGGGGAGCCCCTGAGTGCTTCATAATCCGTGCTCATCTTGTAAACATTTGTATATTTAGGGGAGTGTGGGTGATTTTCACTGGGAGGAATCCATTGGAAATCACTGGATTTTGGAACTGTGCTGAGATTTGTCCCCCGGGTCTATATGTGGGAGACTTTGTCCTCCATGGTGTGCTGTTGAGGTAGTGGGACTTTGAAGAGGTGAGACCTACTGGGAGGCCATTGGGTCACTGTGTTTGCGCCCTTGGAAGAGAATAAAGTAGTTCTCAGAGAAAGCTTGAGTTACTTCTCGTAAGAAGGTTGTTATGAAAGAATAAGTCTGACCACTCCCCAGTCTCTCTGGCTGCCTGTTTTGTGATGGGATCCACCGCCCTGTGATATAGCTAAGGGGGCTATCCCAAGAATGGCACCGTGCTGTTCAGACATTTTGCCTCCTTACCCAGCCTAACCTTTTCCTTCTAGTAACAGAAAAGGAAGAAACACAAACTGGAAAACTTCTTTTAAAGTTGACATAGCCCTCTGTTGTACAGAAAAATGGACAGAAGCCTAAAGAAATGGAGTTGACTTTCCAAGTCAGTTGTAGGAGATTTGGGTTTGGGTCCCTTGATTATTGTGAATTCTTTTTATTCAATTTACTTTATGACATTTGTAGATATCTAAATATTTTTGAGCGGTGGTCCCATTAGTGTGCAGTTTTAGAATGTCAAATTCACATAAATCATGACTTAGCTTAAAATTCTTAGGTAAGAGACTGTTCCTTTTATATTTTTTAAATGTATTTGCATAGGTTTATTCTGTTTTCACAAGTGAGTGGCGCTTTGTAGGAGCTAGGATGATGTCATCTTCCGACAGTGATGAGGTGGAAAATGAGGTACTTTTTCAGACAAGCATCTCTGAGAATGTGGATTATCAGACTCTAAATATAAACTGCCAGAGCAGGGCTCACACAGAAGAAATAGACTTGAAAGATCTAAGGCAAGAACATGGTTTTGCTCACAACAAAGTAGGCTATGGACTGGAGCTTATTTAAAAAGATGGGAAAGTGGGAAGAAATGCAGCCTCACAGGAAACAGAAGTGAAGCCCCCAGAGCTTTGTTGATCAAGCTTAAGGGATTTGCATTTTATTTGGAAGCATGGAATGAACAACATAAAGAAGACAGGATTAGGGAAAAGTCAGCGAGGAGCAAGGAAACCACTTTAGGGAACTATTGCTGTATTTTAGGCATGAGACAATGATGGCTTAGACTTGGGAGTGGCTGTGGGAATGGAAATACTTGTAACAAAATTGTATGTTTACCTCCTTTAGATGATTCAAAGATAATTAAGAATAGGGAAGAGCTGTTTTTCATTTTTGTACCGTCAATATCTAGCATCTGGCCATAATCACAGTAGTGTGCAGTTGTTTATTGAGCTCAGTTAGGAATATTCTCCATTGTAAAACTGGATCTGTGTCACAGAATTCACTGAAAGGATATTCCCCATGTTTTTACTATTTCTTGTCAAAGAAAATATGTACTATGATTCCCATTTCAGTTCCTTGCCAACTTACTGATTATATATATTCATAGAATATTTATGCCCACAGATTAACAACATGTCAACTGCTTGAAAATCAATGTTTCAGTGAATTCTATGCTTTTGAGTCTTAAACATGTTTTTGCAAACTCCAATGAGAATATCCAAGTGAAAGAGCTTTGTTGAATGAGAAGTTCATTCTTTGGGGCAATTATATGCTTTTAGCTTGCTTGTCAATAATACAAGTGACAGGGAATATACCCGGAAGTTGAGAGGGATTTATGCTAATTCATATTGGCTATGATAGTGATTAGAAGATGATATTTCAAATTGCTACCAGTTTCTTTATTTTGAATCCACTTGTTTTGTGTCTGGGCGAAGGAATTGCATTGCAGATCCTCCCACCCCCCACCCCCAGCCCCCACCCCCGCCTTTTGGTCAGATTGCATTGCAAGAAGTAATACCAAGTTGGTTTATAAAGTTGGGGCAGTAAGTAAGTTAAATGTTGCGTTGTATGGTATTTGTAATCCTGAGATTCGGATTCCTCATCTAGGAAGTGAAAAGCTTGATGGAGTCTCTCAAAATGTTTTCCAGTACTCCTAGTTCATGTTGGTAATAGAAAGCCCATTTTCACTGTCCTTTTATAAAATGATTTTAACAATGTATAGAAAATGGATTTCAAACTACAGTAATAATAATAGTGTAGTATTGTTGTATTCATATGTCTTCAAGCTTAGGTTATTCCATACCCATATGAAGCAAATCCTTAAATTTTTCTGGAATATGGTTTTTAAATCTCAAAGGCAAAAAAAAATCTCAAAGGTAAGGATTTAATGTCTTATGTGGACCTGTAATTAAAGGGATTCTGTTGGATTCCCCGTCTCCAATAGAAGCTTCCACCAATAGAAGGAGGGTAAAGACAAAAAGTCTTCTAGAAAATCATTTTTCAGGTGGAAAATATTTTAAGTCTTTTCTTCTTCAGGCTCATAGCAGTGACTTTAAGGTCCATTGAAACAATTTCAATGCATAAATATTTATTAAAAGGTGCCTACTACATATAAATTCTAGCAGGTGATAGTTTATTAGATACTCAAGATAAAAGCATAAAGAATTGAAAGGGAACAGATTATGACAATTGCTACTAAGAAGAAGAGCAAGATCTTATGTGGACCTTGGATGGTTTCTTTCATTCTGTCTCTTAGCTCTGAATTTCTAAGAGTAAAGCCTGTTGCCCCATTTTCATTATTGATAATCTCTTTGGGTGATGTTACTCATTTCCAAACATTCATCTGTGGTGAATGGTAAGTGCTGGATCTCAGCCCTACAGCCTCTAACAGTGTTTATCAAGCACCAGGCCATATGTTGGGATACAGCAAGGAAAATATGAGCTCCAACACACTGTAAACATAATGATTGAATTATCATTGATTTTTGAAAGGCAAAATGGTATCATTGGATGGATCTAGACAAAGGGAGTTTAAGGTAGGGAAAATATGCCTGATGAACTCACATTTAAGCCATATTTGAATGGTGAGTAGGAGCTTAACAAATAAAAATATGGAAATGAGGGCATATGATAGAGAACAAGAAAGCAGAGAAACTAAAGACAGAAGGCATAGTATATGCCAGGGAAAGAATTCAAGGACAGAATTAAGATGACAGCCAGAAGCTAAGAGGAGAAATATTCTGGCTTCATAAAAGGAGGAAGGTCCAAATTATCAGAGCTGCCGGATATGAAATAACTTCATTGAAGATTTTCAAGTGTGTGTGTGGTGGGGGGAGGGCTGGGGCTGTATGAGAACATTAGAAAACCCTAGCATTGGGAATAGGAAGAGAGTTGCAATAAGGATTATCTTCCTTATGGCACAGAGAATCAGTTATTTTGTTATTCTTCCTGTTGAGCCCACAAAAGTATAGAAATTTTAAGAACTATAATTATCAGCATTACAATTGTTTGGCTTTGCTGTCAATTATAGATTCCCAAAACCTTGCCAGATACTCAATATTTTCTTCCTGATCTTTTTTGATCATCATGTAACCCCTATGAGTTAGGATTAGATTCCAGTTACATTTAACCGAGAAATGGGAAGTTCAGAATATTAAGTGATTTCCTGGATCAGAAAGTTTCAAAGTAATTAGTGAAGAAATAACTTGAAACACACAGCTCTTTGAACTTTTAACTCCAGACCTTGTAGTGTTAATATTATGCTGTTTTTCTCGAGGATGGTTTATATACTATTTAAGTTTTAATTTAAAAGGTAGGCACTGGAGGAAATTGATAAAATAGTAGATTTGATCTTTTATCAGTGAACACTGGAAGCAGAGGCTTGACTAGCTAATGAGATGAATTTGAAAGGAGCCAGTAGTTATTATTTTATTATTCAAAATTAAGCTAGTTAGAAGACAGCAATGACATGAGATTGACTCTGGTATAATTTCACTTTTATGTTCTTAGAAATGGAGTCTGTTTTTAAGTTAACTGATGAACGAACATAGGGTATTGCCTTGATTAAAAATGAAAATATATTTTGTATGTATCTCTGCAAAATTACCTTGAGGTTACACTTAGGTGAAGTGTTTAAGACCAAAACATTTTTTTCAGTATCATTATTTATTTTCCTTTTATTTGCTCATATGACAGCAAAAGCAGCTCATTAGTATTGTTCCAAATTATTTGATTCCTCACCCAGGAATTTTTATTTTAAAATTTCCTTTTAAAATATGCCTATTAAGTTCATATAATTTAATCTTCATACCTCTCTGTAATTTATAAGATATTTTTCAAATCCTTTTAGGGTTAAAACTTTGTGATTATTAAAATTGGAAGAGAAAGAGACCAAGTTTTATAGTTAAGAATGGGACCAGCAGGGGTTGGCGCCATGGCTCACTTGGTTAATCCTCCACCTGCAGCGCCGGCATCGCATTCTAGTCCCGGTTGCTCCTTTTCCAGTCCAGCTTTCTGCTGTGGCCAGGGAGGGCAGTGGAGGATGACCCAAGTGCTTGGGCCCCTGCACCCTCATGGGAGACCAGGAAGAGGCACCTGGTTCCTGGCTTCGGATCGGCAAAGGGCCAGCCATTGCGGCGGCCATTTGGGGAGTGAACCAATGGAAGGAAGACCTGTCTCTCTGTCTCTCTCATTCACTGTCTATGACTCTACCTGTCAAATTTAAAAAAAAAAAAAAAAAAAGAGAGAGAGAGAGAGAGAGAATGGGACCAGCATTGTGATACAGCAGTTAAGGCACCACTTGTGACCCTGGGATCCCATGTTGGAGTGCTAGTTCAAGTCCTGGCTACTCTGTTTCTGATCCAGCTCCCTGCCAAAGAACTTGTTCCCCTGTCACCCTCACTCACTCACTCTCTTTGTCACTCTGCCTGTCAAATAAATGAACATTTTTTAAGAAAGTTAAGAATGAAGGAAAAATTAAAGGACTAGCATATTTTCAAAAAAAAGAATACAGTTAAATGAAAAACAATAGAGTTAGAGAATAATTTGCATAAAAATAAAAGATCACTTAAAACAGTTTAATTACCATTAACTGGTACTTAAATTTTGGGTAATTTGCACTGATAGGAGACACTCTATAAAACATAAGGGAAACAGAATGCAAAGACTAAGGCACCCGTCCCATTTTAGACAGAGCACACTTGATGTTTGTATTCATTTTAAAATTTCTATAATGAGAACACAACTTTAAAGAAGGCATATGTATTTTAGCAAAATGTGAGAAACACTGTCCATCTATTGTTCAGGTAGACAGTGGAAATGATAGCAGGAAAATTTATTATAGTAACCAAACTATTATCCAACATTATTTAATAGAACTCAACATGTAAACATTTTTTAAAACAAAATTATTTATTTATTTATTTGAAAGGCAGAGTTAGAGGAGATGGGGGGAGATGTGTTTTCTCTGCTGGTTCACTCCTTAATGGCCACAATGGCCAGGGCTAGGACAGGCTGAAACCAGGAGCCTAGAATTCCATCTGTGTTCTCACATAGCAGGATTCCCAGTACTTGGGCACCTTCTACTGCTTTACCAGGTGATGTAAGAGGGCTGGATTGAAAGTGGAGATGCCAGGCTTCAAAGCAGCATTCATATAGAATACCAGCATAGCATGCGGTGGCTTAACTCATTGTGCCGCAACACCAGTCCCCACGTGTCAAGCTTCAAAACATAAAAAGTAAGCAGGAAATGGATTAATAAGTTGAGTAAGCCATTTTTTATGAATTTCTTATCCAACACTCTATTTCTGTGATGAATTTATTACCGGAGAACTGCAGGGTCCTTGTTTTCACGCAAGAAAGAATTCAGGTGTGAGACAGAAAGTGGAAAGCAAATAGCAAGGTTTATTAGGGCAGGGACATCCCTAAGAACGGATGGGCACCTCTCCAGACAGAACCTGAGAGAGAGTGCCCAGTCGCTCAGACTGGGGGAGAGGGAGGTTACATGGTTGGGTGGAAGGCCAGGCGGGCGGCTCAGCAGAGAGGCAGAGCATGCAGTTTGGTTGAGGCCTGGGGTCTTTAAGGGGATCAGTCTTGCCTCCCCACCTCTGCTCCTCCTGGAACAAAGGACTTTTGGGATGTAAATACGAAAAATTCCTATCTGAATTTCCCCCCTGAAGTTATCAGACAGGAGGAAGCCTGGCTGGCTGGCGTGCCCTGTTAGAGGAAGGATGGGCAGGACCCCCTGGAAGATCGGTAGGATGTTTGAAGTGCAGATACTGTGCTGCACCTGGAAGGTTATCAGGGAGAAGGGGCGGGACCCCTACCTGGCAGGTTATCAGGCAGAAGGGGTAGGGCAGGATATTTCAAGTGCAGATACTGGGCTGCCCATGAAAGGTTATCCGAATGACTTTGAGATGCCTATGCTGGACCTAGAGGTCTCCTTAGGCCTTTGTCACAGACACATAAACTCATATCTGACTTCCTACCTAATAAATTCATCAGATATAATAATAGTATTGAAAGGAGCCAAGAGCCACCATAGAAAAATGGGGCTCCTGAGACAAACCGTTCCAGAGACGGCCTTGGGAAATGGGGAGTAAACCGGTTCACAGAGAAAGCAGTCAGCTACTGACCAGAGATACGCAGAACACCTGCCTTGTAGATAAGCCCCCTTCCCTACGCTTGCTCAAGGTTAACTAAGAAAGTTACAAGGCACGTAGCAACCTACTCCTGTCTCCTAGAAACCCCCTCCCCTAATGTATCCCTTTGACCTAGTACTTTTCCACCGACATTAGCACTTCAGACTGCCATACAAGGCCTGCTACTGAAAATTATCCAATGAACTTACGCCAGCCTATAATATGTTAATTTTGTGGTTTTGCCCTTTAAAAGCTGTGTGAGATAGCTGCTCGGGGCTCCTCTCGCTTGCTTGCTGCTTGCAGCAGTAGAGGGCCCATTTGTACAAATGAAATAAATTACCTCCTGTTCTATTGCATCGTCTGGTCCGGAGTCTGTGTTTCTGGGGTCGTCACAAGAGGACACCGCTTTTGGGGTCCTACATATGGGGGCTCGTCCGGGATTTGGGGGACCCCAGACTCCCACACTCCATCGGCCAGACGGAGGTAAGTTTGCTTATTTGTGTATTATTGTAACTGTGGTTTGTACTGTTTGTTCTTGTCTGCCAGGACGACGTGGAATCCGTCCTGGGGCGCCTGTACAGGCTCAGTACTGACTGGACCAAAGGGGAGACAGACGTGTCGTGAG
This sequence comes from Oryctolagus cuniculus, assembly GCF_964237555.1. Classification (NCBI taxonomy): domain Eukaryota; kingdom Metazoa; phylum Chordata; class Mammalia; order Lagomorpha; family Leporidae; genus Oryctolagus; species Oryctolagus cuniculus. Next base: position 85,897,103 of record NC_091442.1, read on the forward strand.
GCCCCTGGTCCAACCCTGGAGGACGCTCCAGTGGTGGTCTGGGAAGGAGGGAAAGAGAGTGTTTCCCTTCTTCAAAGGGAGAGCCTGGCCAAACGGCCGCTCCCTTCTGAAATTCTGGTTTTGGTTTTGTCTCGGTCTGTTGCTGCGCGGCTTGTGATTTCAGACGTGTCCTGAGACCCCTGGTTCAACCCTGGAGAATGTTCCAGTGGTGGTCTGGGAAGGAGGGAAAGAGGGAATTTCCTTTCTTCCAGGGGAGAGCCTGGCCAGACTGCCGCTCCCTTCTGATAGTTTCGGTTTTGTCTCGGTCTGTTGCCACGCGGCTTGTGATTTATGTTCTGTGTGTCACTGTTTTTGTTGTCCTTTATCTCTTACTGTCTCCCCCATCTGTTTTTATTGTTGTGTTTGATTGCTAGATGTATACTTGTATGAAAAATGTGTATTGTATTCTTATGATGTGTTAATTATGTCTACCTCTCAATGCAACTCTAGGGCCAAATGTAAGGACAAATTTTTGGGCTGGAGAGGCTTGTACCTGGATTTGGCTCTGGTAACCAAGAAACTTTGCTGCCGAATGACCTTCTCCTGCTCCTTGGGAGCCTGGCCAGTTCCCGGGGAGGAGGATAAAGGAATGTTTTCTGATAAACGGGTGGGCATGCTTCATGTCTCGGCTCTCTGGCCAAGACCCGAGATGGGACGCACTGCTTGCCTAAAATCTTGGCAATGAGCCACCCTTGTCCTTGGAGGCTTTAGGGGGGAGCCGGAGCAAGCCTCTGTTGCTGCTGTTTCATCCTGGGGGAACACGCAGTCAAGCTGAATGTTAAATGTGCCCATAATGATTACATGATCAATTGGCTACTGTGATTGAGGTGTTCTGTGACAGTCCCTTTAATAAAAAATTAACAAAATGGATTAATAACAGGACATTCAGGACCTGACGCTCTGCTTGGTATGTCATTACAAAAATCATCAAGGAGGGCTATGCCTGATAAATGAGGGTGCTATAAATGTGGGCAACAGGGACATGTACAAAAATTGTCCAGAAGTCAAAAATCAAAATAAGGCTCTTCCTGGGATTTGCTTCCAGTGCTAAAGGGAAAGGCATTGGGCCAATAAGTGTCACTCCAAAACTGATAAAGAAGGTAATTCATTAAAAAACAGAGTTCAGGAAACTGGAAGCGGGGCCAGCCTCAGGCCCACCCTACAGGGATCAGTGGACCATCTTGCTATAGTATCATTAAAGCAATGGAGCCATGTTTATTGCAACATTCTGTTAATCTATGCTCCTTTACCATCTTTCCTGTAAATAATTTTAGTGTGCACTACAAGGCTTGCAGCGTATTTCTTGCAGATTAAAAGTAACTAAGTCTGTGCACAGCAGACAGCTAAAAAGTAATTTACTGTCACAAATTGGCGTAGTTGGCAGGATCTACAAGTATGCAAAGCAATGCCTTTCTTTAAAAGAAAAACTGAAGTTGCATGTGTAACCTGTGATGTTCCTGGCTGAAAAGACCTTCAGTTCGCCTCTTTGGTGAAGGAATGGGCTCTCTGCTCAGAATCGAGTGAGAATTGGGATGGCAAGTTACAGAGTGCACAGCCTCCACAAGTTATTGAGGTTTTGCTATCAGTGCCGGTGGAAAAGGGGGATGAACTATAGACTTTGGGGAGGTGAGAATAAATTTTGTTATCTGCATACTGATGCATGTGTAAGCAATTGGAAAAATAAATACAGGATAAATATAAATTGAGAAAAAAAAAATGCTGTCCTTTAGAGTCAAACTGCTAGGTAGTAGTAAAAAAATTATATCAAGCTCCTGTACTGCTGCCAGGGCCAACTAAGGTTATTCAGTGTAAACAATACAGAATTCCAGGTGGATATGAGGAAATATCTAAAACAGTAAAAAAAATTATCTTAGTGCTGGAGTGATGATTCCCATAATCACTAAAAGGAATTATCTAATTTGGCATGTTAAGAAATCAGATAAAACCTGAAAAATGACTGTGGATTACAGGGAATTAAACAAAGTTACTCTCCCATTGACTGCTACAGTCCCAGATACCATCATTTTAATGTAAAAGGTCACAAACATAAAAGCGTGTTCTTGATAAGAAAAGTTAAAAAAAAAAAAAACTTTTAAAAGGATATGATTTGTAAAAATTGTTTATCTTAATGGCTGGTTTATACTGGAATGAAAAAAAAGGGGGAGGGAGAAGAGAAAGGTTTGAGCAAGTTACAGAAGGTGTGAAAAAGTCGCAAAATGTTATAAAAAAAAATCTTTGGTTATTTTCTTTGACATAAAATCAAAATCTGATCCTCTGTTAGAACAATGAGTTAAAGTAATCTATTATGTTCTCTTGATGTCTCTGTTAAATTCTAACTGCTTAAAAACAGCTGTAAAAAGAGCAATGGTGAAATGGAGGGATCCTATCACCAATCAATGGAATGGACCTGATCCGGTACTGGTATGGGACAAGGGCTCCTAAGGGATGGGTTTTTCCATGTAACCAACATGCCCTTCTGCAATTGCTCCCTGGGCCGTGTGGCCCTGATGCTAACATCTGTATTTACAGCAGCGGATAGAGCACGTCAGTGGTGTGCTTTGCCTGAAGACTACAATAACAACGTCATCCTAATAGGAGAGGACACTGCCCTTGCCATGGCTGCATCAGTAGTAAGTGTTCCTGGACTGGCTTTTAGAAATAATCGTGGACTATAAAGGCTTACATGTTTGGTGACCAAAGCAATCAATCTTACTGCTACTGTGCTATCCAATATAGCCAAAGAATTGGATCAAGTTCACTCAGGAATGCTTTTAAGCCATGCAGCTAACAATTACTTGCTGTTAAAAAGATCATTTAAGTTGTAAACCTGTACCTGGGGGATATTGCTTTAACATTACTAACAATGTGCCACATATAGAGTCTGTTATTGATAAACTTAAGAGTAAAATACAACATATGTTTATTACTAACCCACTATTCATTTGAAGGGTTTCAATGGATTCATTGGTTATTAATGTTGGCTGGACTGCTACTGCTTTTCCCACTTTGTATGGGATGTCTTCCGTGTGTTCTGCATTTTATGCTGACTTCCCTATAGTATGAATGGACTGAGATTCATCATTTAAAACTTCGTACCAAGCCTCCTTTGTAATCAAAATAATTGATATTTGGCTGTATGTTTCATCTCTCACCTAATGTTGGGCTGGAATGGTACTCAAAGACGGGTAAGACGCTCAGCATCCTGTACCAACCTAAGACAGGGCTCTAGGCCAAGCTGCCAGAGTTACCGATGACGGGTAAGGACAGAGATGACTGAGGGCAACCTAAGACAGAGGCCATTCTCAATTTAATAAAAAAAGGGGAAAATGTAGAGACCCATGGCTGGCCATGGGCCCACATGCTAAGGCCTGGCTTGCTGATCATTGGCATTAGTCCTCACGCAACAGTACCAAGCCCTGGCCACCAGTGACCGTATTAAAACCCCTCATTAACGGCACACAATTTTAAGATTAAAATTAGTTCAAAGAGAAAATGGGGGAATGAAAGGAGCCAAGAGCCACCATAGAAAAATGGGGCTCCTGAGACAAACCGTTCCAGAGACGGCCTTGGGAAATGGGGAGTAAACCGGTTCACAGAGAAAGCAGTCAGCTACTGACCAGAGATACGCAGAACACCTGCCTTGTAGATAAGCCCCCTTCCCTACGCTTGCTCAAGGTTAACTAAGAAAGTTACAAGGCACGTAGCAACCTACTCCTGTCTCCTAGAAACCCCCTCCCCTAATGTATCCCTTTGACCTAGTACTTTTCCACCGACATTAGCACTTCAGACTGCCATACAAGGCCTGCTACTGAAAATTATCCAATGAACTTACGCCAGCCTATAATATGTTAATTTTGTGGTTTTGCCCTTTAAAAGCTGTGTGAGATAGCTGCTCGGGGCTCCTCTCGCTTGCTTGCTGCTTGCAGCAGTAGAGGGCCCATTTGTACAAATGAAATAAATTACCTCCTGTTCTATTGCATCGTCTGGTCCGGAGTCTGTGTTTCTGGGGTCGTCACAAGAGGACACCGCTTTTGGGGTCCTACAGTATAAACACTGAGTTCTTCTGTGTCCTCAGAAATTCATTTAGCATCTCATTCAATCCCCACAAAATTCAGATGGAGAGGGTACTTGATTGTGCCCATTTTATAGCTGAAGACAATGAAGTCACCAAGAAGTAAAATCAATACCTAAGCTTTCCCTGCTAGTCAGGAATAAACTGATAACAGTGCCAGTTTTGCTGTGTTGCAGTGTCATCTGATACCAACATGTACAATGCTGATAAGACCATGGTAAGATGACCCAGAAAATTCTGACCCGCCATGTTTTATTAGAGCTCTTCAAAAAACATGAATAGGATGTTATGACATGTACTAGAATCATTAAATGCTTCACAGTGTTAGAACAATTAAATAAATTCAGGTAATGCAGTAGGGTGTCCTAACTCCAAAGGCAGAATTTACATAAATCAACGGGACCATTCTAGCCATGGATGTGATCAGTAATGCTGGTGCTCTGGCAGCCAAAGCTCACTGTTGAACAATTATGTTCCTGACCAAGTACTGGCTACTTTCAGGTATATTTTTGTCATGTCAGCAATCCAACCCAGGGCAGAAATAACATTATCTGCATTTTACAGATGCATGATTGAAGATACCAAGAGTTTAAGTGGGACATTGAGTTCCCTATTACTAGTTCGTTGGCAAAGTAAGATTTGGAGCCCCATCTGCCTCTCAATCCCAAGGAAAAGTTTGTTTTTCCTTGTGCGTTCAAAGACAGTGCTGTGCTTTATTGGAACCCTGTGGGTCCTGCCTGGTGACACAGACCCTGAATGCTTTGATCACAAAGGATTGCAGGTAGTGAACCCTCAGAACTCTCATCACCATCACCATGTTCTTGAAGGCCTCAGGGAGGAAGAAGGGCAACTTGAACTTGTCAAGGCAAGGATAGAACCTGAATGGGGCAGAGGATGGCAAGGCGCCCTTTCTAATCCGACACAGTTTTACCTACACTGTCTCATTCCTTCTATTAACACAATGAGATCATCCATCTTCACTTGGAAAGGGAGGAAAGGGTGGCACAGAACAAAGAATCTTGACAGTAACCTGAGTGCCTTTACTCCAGAGTCCCACCCATGACCTTGAGCCTCTCTTAGGGAGGAGGTGAATCAACTCTTCCAACAAAAGAATTAACAAAGAAGGAAAGAAGGGCGGATTGTGCTTTAGGTACTTTTGTCCCTTTTGTCCTTTTTTTTGGGGGGGGAGGGCCTTGGAGTACAATGCACTTTTTTTTTTTAAATGTTTTTAACTAGTTCAGACTTGGCTAAGAAAAAAGGAACAGTGAAGTACAATTTACATATTTCCTTTTGAGTCTGTCTTTTTTGTATGGGGCTTAAGAAGCCACAAAGGCAAGATGATAAGAACTGAGTTTAGCTTTGCAGTGGAGAGTAGAGTGCAGTGGATGTGGCACAGAAATGGGGGTTGGAGTGAGTCACACTCAGCCCTATAGTTAACTACCTCCTTGAGCATGGTCAGCTCCTGCACCTCCGTTGCATAATTGCTACTGCCTACAGTTCTGAGGAGTCATTTATGATTTTATAAAGTAACTAGCATGTAGTGTGGACTCAGTAAATTATAACCATAGGCACTTATTATTAAAAAATATAATAAAAATGGTAATCTAGAGAATGAATCATATGGAAAAATGTTTAATAAGGTACATAAATCAGAGACATGAATCAGGGGAAGAGGAGACAGAATGAAAAACTAAGATTAAGAAAAAAGAGACTCTTTATACATCAATGTGCAGACAAAATACTGAGGAGAGGGAAATAATTGTTTGCAAGAACATTAAGAATTAAATGCCATGTTACAAATAAGGGAGTAGAGATTGCATTTAATAGCCCAAATTGTTGTTTACAAAAAGTAATGGATTTTTCTCCCTGTACGAGGGCACGCTCTCTTAACTGAGTCATCCACAGGCACTTTTCTCTATGACCACGTTCCACCCAGACTTTCACTGGAGAATTCCATGATATCATTGAGTTTTGTGTTTTGTCGGGGTTAACTGGGGGGAAAGCACATCGACACACAGACACAAACCCACACACAACTTTCTGTAGTCTTGCCTCTTTCAGATAAGGGAGCGAATGTACCTCCAGATACTTGCAGTTTCTTTTTCTACCTTCCACTTAATTCAAACAATTGTTTCTAAGGCTGCCATGTCCTGCCTTTAACTACCCCGTTCTCTGTAGACACACTTGTAAGTGAGAACCTCAGCAAAGCCCATGGAGGTGGTGGTGAGCACAGGGCGGGAGACGATGCGGAGGCTTTTCAGGAAGAGGTTGTGAGCCCTGGGCGCTTTGAGCCACTGCTCCCTGTTCTTCTTCCCACCATAATTTAGCCTCAGAGGTGCACTCCTTTAGTGACTTCAGCATCTGTGTCTGAGGCCTCTTGTCCACCGCCTGTCTTTCCTGACAAGTCCCTGGTGTGAGAACGTGCAATGTGGCACATGAGGCTCTCACCCATGAGTCTTGCAGAGGTTGTACCCTTCATCTAGTTGAGCCTTTCCCTTCGTGTTAGGGATAAGACACTGCAGGTTGTGTGAAGCCTGATGTGAACATCATCTCCTTTCTGATGCAAACGCGATCCCTGCTGAATCTGTCCCTTCTGTGTTATGAGTCCATATCGCATGCATATTCCTCTCCCTCTCTGTCCCACCCCTGCTCCACCTCTGCCCCTTTTCTCTTCAGCGCTGTTTGCCCTGCCCTAATCCCACCCTCCGTTGTGCAGTCCCCACAACTCCGCGAAGGCTTTCTGACATCTTGTAACACTTTTGGAAAGAGTCCGGAGGGAAATAAATTCAGTCAAGTGCTGCGAGCCTGCCGGACCTCTTTTGCAGTGGAGTGTGGGGCCTTCGCCTGCTGTTTCTCTAATCTCCTTTGCGTTAGACACTTTCCTTACCACCTGTCCAATTCAGGCCAAATTCTTGGTCCCTTGTTCAGCTGGGGACAGATCCACAGCCTCCCAGGCTCACAACGAGTTGCCAGATTGATCTCTTGGGTGTTGTTTCCTTGCTCACCCAGCCCACCTGTTTTTGGGCCAGTAATTTCTGCCACATTTATCACATTAGGTCTGACTCAGGAAAATGGAGCTTTTATTAACTCAGGCTGCCAAGAGCACAAAAATACAGAGCAGTAATATGAATAGGAGGGAGTGGGGGAGAGATTGGTTTTAAACAGTGAGAGCGTACCTAAACTGCCGGGGTACCTGGGACTCAGAGAAAGACTTTCTTCAAGTCAGAGGAATAACTAAGAGTGCCCCTCCATGTTTTTAGTTCTCCCAGATGTAATTACCTTGTATGAATAAGCACCTTTCCTAGCAGCGTCCCCAGTGGACAGCTAGACTGAATTTTGACCACTAATTTTGTTTTGTTTTGTTTTGTTTTGTTTTGTTTTTTTTAAGATTTATTTATTTGAATGGCAGAGTTACAGAGAGCAAGATCTCCCATCCTCTGAGTCACTTCCCAAATGTGCACAATGACTGGAGCTGGGCTGATCAGAAGCCAGGAGTCAGGAGCTTCTTCTGAGTCTCCCACTTGGGTGTGCAGGGTCGCAAGCACTTGGGACACATTAAAGTGCTTCCCCAGGCCAGTAGCAGGGAGCTGGATCGGAAGTGGAGGAGCCGGGACTTAAACCAGAGCCCGTATGGGATGACAGCACTTCAGGCAGAGGCTTAATCGACTACTGCACCAGAGCACTGGCCCCTGATGGCTGTGTTATCATCAACCTCCTCTTATCAGGAATGCATTACTCCCCTCCCTAACAGAAGGACCTCACAAAAGACTTGCTACAATTCCTCTTTAACCGCTGATCTTCTCCTTACCACTAGATATCACTATAACCAGTTAGTCCAAATATTTTACAATGGATTTTCCCTTGTTCTAGTCCCCTAAATCTTTGACAGAGTCCCCAAGTATTGATGCCTCTGGAATGCTGGTGATGTTCTTTTCCCGATCTGGCTGCTGGTTAAAAAGCTATCATCCCTTGGTGAAAATTCAAGCAATACCCATACTTGTGCACTTTAGGTAGATTCAACTTAAATTATACATTGAACAAAATCAAAACAAAAAATCAGCTCCATTCAGAAATGATGCATTTAGCTTGTGGTGCCTTGAGTGTTCCCTTATAAATTTGCATTTAAGGGTTCACCTGGAGCGCTTCAAAGGTAAGCATTGCATGTACATTTTTCCCCCCACTGCAAGAATCACATCTTGTGGTTAGTAAACACAATATGAATTTCTTGGATTGGACATATTAATTCATAGTTCTTACAATCAGAGATCATTCTTCTATTTTCACATTATAGAATTTACTGCAAAACACAATGGAGTATGACAGAAGCTAGCTAAATTAGATGAAAGTCTTCTGAAATTAGTATGTTTTGAAGGTATGATTAACATCTGGATTATTTTGCTGGGGTCCAGGAGAAATGCAGAGCTATAAAAGAAGGGCCAGCCTGTTGCTCATGTCCAGGAGATGCCATGGAAAATTCACTACGCGGGGCACCCCCGCAGTTGTCCAGTGGCCACAGCACGTAGCAGTTACTGCAGCTCTATCTATGATTGCTGTAAGGTTGAGGATGTGGGAAGTGCTCTGCTGGCGACCTATGCTGGCTCAGCTCTCGTTTGCTTTTGAAGACGAAGCAAGTAGCCATGGAGGGATGCCATTGGTAAATTCAGTCTTGCTGATAAACACATGCTTACTAACTTCTTTCTTTGTGCTGGCAAGTAAGAAAGTGAGCCACCAGGAGAGCCTTCCAGGTGGAGGGAATGGCAGGTGGAGAGGCGCTGAGGCAGAAGTCTTTGTGCCCCTGGTGAGTTGGAGGAACTGAGGCAGAAGGAGGGGAGAGCCTAGACTGTTAGGAAGTTGTGTAGGCAAATGTGAGCATTCTGGAATCAGCTGAGGGATGATGCACTCTCTCTTCCATTTTCACAAGATGACTCAAACAGCTGTTATAAGAATATCCTGTATGGTGAAGGGCAGGTAGGAGATTATTGCTGTTATCCAGGGTAAGATACTGGCTTGAGACGGGGAGGTATTGGTTGAGGTCAGACAATTCTGGATGTATTTCAGTGATTAGCTGTTTTCCCAAGAGGACCTACCTTAATGTGAACACTGTGTTCTATGTTATTTTATAAATAAGATGTGAATTTGCCTTTGCCTTTTAATATTATAGCCACATATGAATTATTTTTCCTAAAGAGAACATTACATCTATTACAGATTGTTTTAGCTCTTTAATTTATATGCATTGATTTTTCTGTTAAAGATTTATTTCTGTGTTTCAGCTTTTTAACTTTTTAAGGAATTTATTAAAACATTATATTCTCAGGATTACAGCAAATGCATGATAGTTGCTACAAAACAATTCTCATCAATTTGCATGTTAATGGTATTTTAATACAAACAGACTTGGCTTAGTAATAGAATTCTAAGAATAATGATACTTTCCTTCATCCCTCCCTCCCTCTCTTTCCCTTCTCTCTCAATTTCTTCCTTCCTATCTTCCTTCCTTCCTTAACTTTTGAGATAACTTATTTTTAAAGTTTGAATTATTTATTTGAAAGCCAGAGTTAGAAGAGGCAGAGAGAGATCTTCCAATTATTCCCTAATTGGTTGCAGGGGCCAGGACTGGGTCAGACTGAAGCCAGGAGCTTCATTTGGATCTCCCATGTGGGTCCAGGGGTCCAGGCATTTGGACTGTCTTTTACTGCTTTGCCAGGTGCATTAGCAGGGAACTGATATGAAGCAGAGCAGCTGAGATTCAAACTAGTGCTTATATGGGATGCCAGCATTGCAGGTCATGGATTAACCTGCTATGCCAGTGTCAGCTCGAGATAACATATATTCATTATTATTTGTTTAAAAGGCAGAGAGAGAGAGAGAGAGAGAGAGAGAGAGAGATTGCATAAACTGGTTCATTCCCCAGATGACAACTGTGGTTGGGGCTGGACCATGCTGAAGTTAGGAGCCTGGAACTCCAGCAAGGCCTCCCATTTGGGTAGCAAGGGACCAAGTGCTTGGACCATCTTCTGCTCCTTTCCCAGGTTCATTAGTAGGGAGCTGAATTGAAAGTGGAACAGCTGGCTCTTGAACCAGCACTCTGATACGGTATGTTGGCATTGCAGGCAGTGGTTTAACTCATTGCACCACAGCACCAGCCCCTAGATGCATTGATCTTAATAGTGAATTTCTCATGCTATTTTAGTAGGTAATGCCAGTCACATTTAATCTAGGGAGTTTATGTATAGAAATTCTATAAAGCAGTCTTTGGGCCTGTGGCTTAAGGCTGGCTTACATTTTTATGGATTTCTACTTTGTAGACCGCTTTTTAAATCCAGACATTAATGAAGGATTGATCTTCACAAGCTTGTCATCTTGAAATGTTTTTGAAATATACCAAGTGGTTTACATGATTTGGTGAATGAGAGGATTGTCCAGAGAAGAAAGGATATAACTGTGGCTGAAATGGTGAATCCAAAACTGTCAACTGGTTTCTCCCTTTCTGCATTTTAGGCTGCAGGGAGACTTCCACGCTGTCTGCAATCTATTGAAAATGCTTTGTCTTTTTAAATCATCTTGTTTCTCCCTATCCAAATTACTTCTTTTTTCCTATATAATTTCTTAACTAATTTTTTCTTTTTTTTTTTATCCTTTGATTTGAGACAGATACAGATGATGATAATTAACTTGGGAAGGGCAAATTACAAACCAAAGAAATAAAGTGTGGTAGCAACAATGCACACATGAGAACCAAATATATTTTAGTTAACATTTTTGTGGTTTCTTTATTTGCAGTTTTAGTCCATTATCAAAAACAAAGTAAGAGTGTGTTTACTGTATATGAATGAGAAATGATTTCTCAAAAATCTATTCTTTGTGAAGGATAAGATGCTTGCTTCTCCTTATTTTAAGAGTGTTAAAAGAGTAAACTTAAATTTAACGAATATGTCTTACATCAGTGGATCTTTGTATCTACACCTACATAAGAGCACTTCAGGATGTCCAGGGAGAGGTGCAATTAAAAGATGAGTTTATTTTGGTGCAAATTTTTTTGAAATTCCTGCACAGTTTTTCATAACTCACATCTTTTTTTCTCAAATATTTTGAAGACTCTTTGCAGGCATGGATTTCTACGTGTTCATCAAACTAGCTTTTCTTTTAATTCCATTTTGCATGAACTTTTAAAAGTACCTTCGTAAATGTATTCCAGTCATTCTGCTTCATAGTAAAGGGAATAGCATGCTACATGCAGTTGATTACTGGAAGAGCTCAGTCTCGTTACACAGCCTATCTTAGGTGTAATGTTTCCAGAAAAAACAAATGCTTATCCACCTCACTAATACTTAAAGTTGGCTACAAGAACAGCCCTTTCAGCATCATTCAAGAACTTGTTAAAAATGTTTATATAAGGCTCTATCCCACACCCACTGAATCTTTCTGGGTAGCCTTTTTCTTTGTTTTAGTAAGTCCTCTAAGTGATTCTGATGTGCTCAAAAGCTAGAGAGACTAATGGAAGTGGTAAGTCTTCAGCACGTCTGGCATCCATCAACATAGATGGATGCCCTCAAGTGCTTCTTCCTTTTGTTCCCTCTTTGCTTTGTAGTCCTAGTTCCATCTTGTACTACTTGCAGCATCTGATCTCTAGTAACTGCTCCTAGTCCGCAAACCTTAGAATCTCTCTCAGTCTCAGTGCAGTCCTTTAGTGAACAGCACCTATGTCTGTGTTGCTAGTATTGATCATTTCTCCAAGCAGTGATTGAGTGCCTGATTGTTCAAGTAGTTCACTTCCCAACTGTTGAATACGAGTGGACTGGGATCAACATAGCCATGTGTACTGTAAACGGAGTGGCCATATTGGGACAAATTCAGTTTATACTCTTGTTCCAGCAGAGTTAATGCCCTTCCTTTACTCTTTTATTAAATACTCTCTTGTTCAGAGAGTGAACTATATTATAGCAAGCTTAAGCCATAAGCAATTCTAACACTATTGGAAACTCTCTAAGGGAGCTTCATCGAGAAGAACATGCTTAGAGCGTAAAAATGAATGATGATTATTTATAATGGATAGGCAAGACAGAACTGGAGGTTGAGGTGGGCTAACCCTAGGGCCAAGAAACCTTAGAGGCTGAGTATTACACACAAATAGGGCTGGGAAGCAGTGGGTTACCTCTGGGAAGCGTAAGTAATTCAAAGAGGCTGTGGCCTGGTGGAACCAATAGATAAGCTAGGGAAAGAGTGATTTGAGGCAGAGTCTTCCAGAAGAGGCAAGGGAAACATTTTATTCATGATTCCCACCAATAATGTAGAATTTTAGGTTTTTTTAATAGTTATTATGAAAAAAACCAACTGAGTATGTCTTTGTTCTTCTATTTTGTCTTGGCTCAAATATACATTTGAAATGAGTCAATTCTATGTTGAATTTCAAGCAATTGATCATTGTGTAATATGACAGAATAATAATTTACTTTCAATTTCAGTTCTGATATTCAAGTTCAGTTAAAAAACAAACAATTCATACTCTACAATATTTTATGCTTTTATCATAGCCGAACACCAGTGCTGGGCTATTGAGATATATGGTCTGTCAAGAACAGAATGAGGGGAATTATGCAAATATCTAATTAATGTGTTGTGACATTGTTATTCTGAATATTAATATGATGAATGAATTCTGCTGTTATAAAATGTTTATATAGGAATTTTTTATGTCACCATTTGCAATACTAAAAATTATATATTCCCTCTAGTTTTTGTACTTTGCAAGCTTTTTACAAAGTACATGTTGCCTGACAAAGCTAAATTCAGATAAAAAATTTTATTAGAGGATGATAAAACCTATTTGATTTTATGTAATTAGTTAATGTTATTTCTTTTGTTGATCAACATTAAAGATGTAACATTGAAAGGTTTTGCCTTGGATATTGCTTGTAAACTGGCTCCTTATGTCATTGAATTGCATCACCCTCATCATATAGGTCTTTATCATAAAGCTATCTTAACCCTCTCCCTCTCCGTTACATGAAGCATTATGTATCTTTTACTTTGCAGTTTTTTACCATAATTAAAATCTCATTTTCCCTGTACAGTCAGGAATATTGAATTTTAAGAACATAACCTTTGGCTGGTGCTGCGGCTCACTAGGCTAATCCTCCACCTGTGGTGCAGGCACCCTAGGTTCTAATCCCGGTTGGGGCGCCGGATTCTGTCCTGGTTGCTCCTCTTCCAGGCCAGCTCTCTGCTGTGGCGCAGGAAGGCAGTGGAGGATGGCCCAAGTGCTTGGGCCCTGCACCCACAGGGGAGACCAGGAGAAGCACCTGGCTCCTGGCTTCGGATCGGCGCAGCGCGCTGGCCATGGCTGCCATTTGGGGGGTGAACCAACAGAAGGAAGACCTTTCTCTCTGTCTCTCTCTCACTGTCTAACTCTGCCTGTCAAAAACAAACAAACAAAAAAAGAACATAAGCTTCATTATTCAATTAATTGTCACATTTTCCTGATTGTTATATACTCTAAATTCCGGAGTTAATAGCTGCCTGAAAAGACAAAGAACGGTTGTTTTCTGCATTCTCCTTTGCTTAACTATCACATAGATAATTAATACAGGAATGTATTTATTTACGTAAATATTTTATTTTGAAGACAAGTAGCAATTAAAAATTGTGTTTTTTATATATATTTTATTTATTTATTTTATTTGAGAGGTAGAGTTACAGACAGTGAGCAGGTGAGAGAGAGAGAGAGAGAAAGGTCTTCCATCCGCTGGTTCACTCCACAGTTAGCCGAAATGGCCAAAGCTGAGCCAATCTGAAGACAGGAGCCAGGAGCTTCCTCTGGGTCTCCTATGCAGGTGCAAGGGCCCAAGTGCTTGGGCCATCTTCCTCTGCTTTCCCAGGCCACAGCAGAGAGCTAGATCGGAAGTGGAGCAGCCTGGACTAGAACTAGTGCCCATATGGGATGCCAGCACCTCAGGTAGAGGATTAACCTGTGCCACAGCGCTGGCCCCAATAATTGTGTTTTAATCCATGAAATCTATATCAAGCATAACTAACCGAAGGGTAAATTTAGCCTGATGTCTGTTATTAGATACATGTAAAAAGATATTACTTTTCACTGTGCCATGGATTATCTCATTCTTGCTGTCTTTTCTTAAAGAATATGTATTTTTTTATAAATTGCATTTATTTGAAAGAGTGACAGAGAGGGTGAGAAGCAGCAGGCAGGGACCAAGCCCAGCAGAAGCCAGGAGCCAGCAACTCCATCCGGGTATCCAGCGTGGATAACCGGAACTGAAGTACTTGAAGCTTCATCTGCAGTTTCTCAGGAGCACTAGCAGGGAGCTAGAGCAGAAGCAGAGTAGTGGGGGCTCCCCCTGATCCTCTGCTGTAAGAGGGGGGCGTCCCAAGGGGTGGTTTAACCTGCTGGACCACAACACCTGCCCCAACAATATGCATTTTAAATTTTATATCATATCTCCATATTGGTTAAATTAGCATCTATAGGAATTTCTTAAGTAATGCATTTTTCTATTTATAAATATCACTTATTTATAACTTTAAGTACTATCCTTATCCCAAAATTTTGCCTGTTTTTGAGCATGTTAGCATGTTAACAAAATGTTGAATGACAAACTCAGAAAGCAGTGTGAAACATTTTGTAGAATTTGCTAAATAATCTCCAAGTGCTGGCCTTAAAACTTTGTCATTCAGGGCCAGCATTGTGGCATAGCAGTTTAAGCCACTGCCTGTGACACCAGCGTCCCATGTGGGTGCCAGTTTGAGTTCTGGCTGCTATACTTCTTTTCTTTCTTTGTAAATATTTATTTATTTTCTTGAAAGTCAGAGTTACAGAGGAAGGAAAGGCAGAGAGAGAGAGAGGTCTTCCATCTGCTGGTTCAGTCGCCAATTGACCGCAATGGCCAGAGTTGTGTCAATCTGCAGCCAGGAGCCAGGAGCTTCCTCCAGGTCTCCCACATGGGTGCAGGGGCCCAAGGACTTGAGCCATCTTCCACTGCTTGCCCAGGCCACAGCAGAGAGCTGGATCAGAAGTGGAGCAGCCGGGACTTGTACTGGCGCCCACATAGGATGCTGGCACTGCAGGTGGCAGCTTTACCCGATACTCCGCAGTGCTGGCCCCTGCTCTGCTTCTGATCTAGTTCCCTGCTAGTGCTCCTATGAAAGCAGCAGCAGATGGCCCAAGTACTGGGGCACCTGCATCCATGAGGGAGACGTTGATGAAGCTGCTGGCTTCCATCTGGCCCACCCCTGGCCATTGTGGGCACTTGGGGAGTGAACCAGTGGATGGAAGATCTCTCTCTGTCTCTCCCTTCCTCTCTGTAACTCTGCCTTCTAAATAAATAAAATAAATCTTTAAAAATAAATAAATACATAATAAATCTTTGTCACTTAGTTTTGAAAAATTGGCTTTATAATCCTAGGTCTGCCTTTACTCATAAGTGTTTACTTAACAGAGTTTAGAAATAACTTAAATGCAAACTGTGTCTAAAGTATATTATCACCTTGTGAAACAGTTCCCCTTTTATTTATTTATTTACAGGCAGAGTGACAGTGAGAGAGAGAGAGACAGAGAGAAAGGTCTTCCTTTTGCCGTTGGTTCACCCTCCAATGGCCGCGGCAGCCAGCGCGCTGCAGCCGGCACACTGCACTGATCCAATGGCAGGAGCCAGGTGCTTCTCCTGGTCTCCCATGGGGTGCAGGGCCCAAGCACTTGGGCCATCCTCCACTGCACTCCCTGGCCACAGCAGAGAGCTGACCTGGAAGAGGGGCAACTGGGACAGAATCCGGTGCCCCGACCGGGACTAGAACCCGGTGTGCCAGTGTGCCGCAAGGCGGAGGATTAGCCTAGTGAGCCGCAGCACCGGCCAACCCCTTTTATTTTTAAAAATTGGTCTTTAGTGCCTAAAAAATTATTTGTAGTATTTACTAAATAAATAATAAATAATGGGCTCTACCAACAGTCATCAGGGAGCATTTACTGATTTTATAGTTTTCTATTTCTGTGCACTGCTCAGGACTTGAAAATCATTTTTATTTTAGTATCATTAAATTCTTTAAGAAAACAGGAAACCCCAAACAAGAAGAAATTAGACCACAATTCGACAAACCCGGCAGTTGCCTAAATGGCCTCAGCATTTTCCTGTCACCTTTTGATTTAGTTTTTATTCGAATATACTTACCACATAAATGTTAACATCATTCTTTTGCTGTTAATTAATCCCTAGCTATAAAAAAGTAACCTGTTATCTCTGCATATTTGTAGCCTTAGAGTTGGGCTCAACACTTATGTAGGTTTCTTTATCTTTACAATATATTTCTGGCATAGCATTGTATAAAAATTGTCGAGGTATAGTTTTGAACAGCTGTGTGGCTCTCTCTAGTGATTATTTTTAAAAATTTATTCACTTATTTATTGAGAGACGTAGAGAGTGGCAGACAGAGAAGTCCAACCCATTGGTTCATTCCACAAATGTCCGCTACAACCAGGGCTGGGCCAGCGCAAAGCAGGGAGCCTAGAACTCAGTGCAGCTTTTCCCTGTGGGGGCAGAAACCCAACTCTCTGAGCCATCACCTGATGCCTCCCAGGATTTCCATTAGCAGAGAGCTGGAATGAGAAATGAAGCCAGAACTCCAGTGAAGTCGCTTCCCTGCTCCCAGCCTATAATAATTCTACCCTTGCAAAGCGGACTCAAAGTAATCTTAACTGTGTGCACTTGAGGAGGCATTGAGGAAGAGCGGGTTAAGCCCCTGCTTTGGACATCTGCGTCCCTTGTGGGAGTGCTGGTTCAAGATCCAGCTACCCCATGCTTCTGATCCAGCTTCCTGGGAAAGCAGAGGATGATGGCTCAAAGTTTGGGACCTCTGCCACCCACATGGGAGGCCCAGAAGAATTTCCTGGCACACGGTATTGGCCTGGGCCAGCTTTAGCCATTGCAGGCATTTGGGGAGTAACCGAAAGAGATCAGTTTCTGGCTCTTTCTCTTACAAAACAAATAAATAAAGTCTTTAAAAAACATATGTGAACATAATATTCTATTTTTATTACTAAATCTAATTGAACTAATGCTAAGTCTACCTTTATATGTTCTTTAAATGACTTTAGCAGTACTTAAGTATAAAAATGAATACTTCAGTATGGATACACCTGTTTTTCCTTATATCATAGATACAAGGTGTTTTAAACACTAGCAAAACCAGTCAATTCATAATCACATTTGTAATATAAAATTCTTCAAATTTATTCATCTTATTTCCTGCTTGAATATTCTCTAAAGGCTGTTTTTAAGAAAATTTTAAAGCATCCAATAGAAGCCTTCAACTATCTTGCAATTAAGGGAAAGGCATATAAAGTATGACAAAATAATAATGAACATGTCGTTAAATCTTAGCTTCAAATCAACCTTTACCACTGTCCTTATTTTCTCTAATAACCACTTTATTGTCTCCTATAATTATTATGTTCAGAGTTGAATTTCATTTGCTCTCTTTTTTTGCAGGTCAGTTTCTTCTGGAAGAAGCCCGCCTTGTAGAAGCAGCAGAGATGGCAAAAAAAGCAGCGGAACTGGATAGTACAGAGTTTGACGTTGTCTTCAATGCTGCTCATATGCTCAGGTTAGTTGTTGTTTTAATGTACCTTAAAAGACAAATTCCCAGGCTTTGAGAAGGTAGTTAATTTTACTAATTTCCCCCATCGTACCCCCTTACTCCACATTCTTCGTGTGAACCATGCTACTTAACCATGCAAATATTAGTAATTTTAGTCACTGCAGTCTATGTGCATAATGTGTAGGGCAGATGAGCCATAATGAGAACTTGTCTTTTGTCCTAACAATTGTTATAAAATTCACATATGAAACTGCAAAATCACATTTATTAATTCTCTAATTAAACGCCTCCAAAGTAAAACATTCTACCAGTTAGTCAACTGGCTCACCATATTGATGTTTTTATATTAATTATATTGAATATGGCATACAGATTTAATATCTTTGATAATGAAGAAGATTATGAAATACAAATATGCTTAAGGCCCATGACATTCCCAGAATGACCCTGTAATCAGCCCTGTTGCTGTATCATGAAAGAAAACATTTTTTAGGCTTCTGGTGCTTCTTTGAGTAATTTTAGAAGGGTTATTACAAAGGCTACTCATAATACAGCAGTAACATAAAAAGGCAGATAAACAATTTTTGTTGTGAATATCAAAAGAGTCAGTGTATTTATAAGTGGTACTTTAGGTTAAGAAGGGTGTTTATAAGAAACTCACATGATTTATAGCGTTGTTTAAAAAGCATTAGTTGTTCTGTTAACAATGTGTGTACCCCTTCACCCGTGCTGTTACTTGAATTTCACTCTATTATATGCCTAAGTGCTTTGTTAAGTGACATTCACACAGTGGTCTCTGTGCTTGACTTCTAGGGATAAATTTGTAATTATGTTGGAAATACATAAGGAAAGAAAAATAACTGAGACGTTGGTGCCTACTTGGATGATTTTAAACTGAGAACTTTTGGAAAAAGCAGAGGAACTGTTTGTTTTTAAACCCTTGTATTAGGGATGTAGATTCACACATAGATGTAAGAAATAATATAGGGCCGGCGCTGCAGCTCACTAGGCTAATCCTCCGCCTTGCGGCACCGGCACACTGGGTTCTAGTCCCGGTCGGGGCGCCAGATTCTTTCCCGGTTGCCCCTCTTACAGGCCAGCTCTCTGCTGTGGCCCGGGAAGGCAGTGGAGGATGGCCCAGGTGCTTGGGCCCTGCACCCTATGGGAGACCAGGAGAAGCACCTGGCTCCTGCCTTTGGATCAGTGTGGTGCGCCCGCTGCAGCATGCCAGCTGCAGTGGCCATTGGAGGGTGAACCAACGGCAAAAGGAAGACCTTTCTCTCTGTCTTTCTCTCTCACTATCCACTCTGCCTGTCAAAAAAAAAAATAATGCAGAATAATTTCTGATACTATTTACCTAGTTTCCCCAGTGGCAATATCCTGCAGATATTATCACAACCAAGATATTGACATCAATCCAATCTACTGGCAATAACTCCCCAAACCTGTTTGCACCAGTGTGATGTGTGTGTTTGTGTGTGTGTGTGTGTGTATAAGTCTCTGTAATCCTACCACATGTGTGTATTTGTGTATCTATCACCACAATTGAAATATAAACTATCCATCACCACATGTGGCCTTCATGGTGTCCTTTGGTAACTACATATACCCACATACCCTTTCCCCCAGAAATGAATTTTTAAGGCAGATTCTGTGAGTTACTTTGAGTTTTCCATTAGAGATTGTTTTTTTAAAAGCTGGTGGTTTTTTTAAAAATTTGAGAGGTAGAGTTACAGACAGTGAGAGGAAGAGACAGAAAGCAGTCTTTCATCTGCTGGTTCACTCCCCAGATGGCCACAATGGCCGGAGCTGAGCCTATCCAAAGCCAGGAGCCAGGAGCTTCATGTGGGTCTCCCACGTGGGTGCAGGGGCCCAGGCATTTGGGCCGTCTTCTGCTGCTTTCCCAGGCCTTAGCAGAGAGCTGGGTCCGAAGAGGAGCAGCTGGGACTAGAACCGGCACCCATATGGGATGGCAGTGCTGCAGAAGGATTAATCCACCGTGCCACAGCACTGGCCCTAGAAAGTACTGATAGAACTGTTTCTAGTGGCCTCCTGCTTGGCTTATAATTAGTTTTAAATCAAAAATATAAATCTTAGCTAATAGGAAGAAGACGTTATGAATGATCATTTCAATGTTCTCGCTCCATATTAATGTTTAACATTTCAAGTCTCTTGTATGGTGAAGCCAAACAAGCTGACATCTACACAGAGAAAACAGGATTCAACTGACTATTTCTGTGTGTGTGTGTATTCTATAACCCTTCTGCAAAAACCTTCAATGCTAGGATAATTTCTTAAAAAAAAAAAAAGTAATTTGCAAAACAGTTACATGCTTTTGCAGGGAGAGGACTTTTTGTTCTCCATGAATAAAGGACTAGGATTTTAATCACAACAATCATTTGCAAAGATGGGAAAGCACCAGTTTCCATAGGTGAATCAACCTGTTCATAATCTATATTTCAACAGCAAGTCACTTTGCTCTATTTTGAGTCAGTGTCTGGAATTCAAGGTTTACCAATGGATACCCATTGTAAGAACATTACAAAAAAGTTCTGAGTTACACATAGATCACTTGTAACTTTCATTTTAGATACAATGGTGCTAGAAAACAGTGAAAAGTTTTGGCTACACATCAGCAATGTAGAAATTCTTAGGATTTATTTAGCAGAATCTCTAGCTTAAGACAGTCTGCATTCCTCATTAAATTATATTAGGTCAATGTCCTAGCTTGATTTGGAAGTATAACCATAGCTCAGTAACTATATCCTCCTCAAATCTGTGGCAGCTTTTAGGAGTGATTTTATTTTAGCTTTCTGTTTTTCAGTCCCACCAAATTCAAGTATTTGAGTGCTTACTGTGCAAGCTGAACACCAGTGGTGTACTCACCTGGGCACCTGTCACTAAGGAAGTCACTAGAGGAAACCCCTGGCAATGAGAAAGTCCCTAGTGAGAATTCCTAGCAATAGAGAAATCCTCAGTGATAGAAAAGCCCTTAGCCAATGGCAGTCTACCTCACACATACACTCCCTCGCAGTGTATGAGAAATTATTAGGAAATAATTTGGATTGGAAGGAATCGCTGGTTGTCTCCCTGTTTGTGACTTATTTAGTGGGATTCATGATTTCTCTTATATCTCAAATGAGCAATTTAGGAAAAGATTACAGTTCAAGAAAATGTCCCATTGGGGCCAGCATTGTGCACAGTAGATAAGCCACTGCCTGTGATGCCAGCATTCAATATGAATTCCAGTCCCGGTTGCTCCGCTTCTAATCCAGTTCCCTGTGAATGTGCCTGGAAAAGCAGAAAATGATGCCTCAAGTGCTTGAGTCCTGCCACCCGTGTGGGAGACCAGCGTAAAGTTTCTGGCTAATGGCTTTGGACAAGGCCCAGCCCTGGCTGTTGCAGCCATTTGGGGAGTGAACCAGCAGATGGAAGATTCTCTTTCTCTCTCTGTCTCTGTCTCTCTCCCTCCCCTCTCCCTCTATCCCCCTCTCCCTCTCTCTCCCTCTCTTCCTCTCTATCCCCCCTCTCCCTCTTTCTCTATAACTCTTTCAAATAAACAATTTATTTTAAAAACAGTTCCATCAATATAACTTCCACTTTCTTGATTAATTCCCAATAAAATGGATAAGAAAATCTACAAGTATTATAAAGGAAAAAACTACTCAGCACAATTTTTTTTAAAGTCCTTCTGTTTGGATAAGACTAGATTGGAAGAAGTGCAAGCCTGAGACCAGGTATCAACAGGCAAATTTTATCTTAGTGAAAGTGAAAATTGACATGTGTCTAAAACACTCATTTCAACTCTCAGCAATATATAAAGATCTTCCTTTGTATCGTACAACTATAAAACTTGAGATGTATGATTTCAATTTGGCAGTTCAGATAAGAAAGACAAATAAGAAGTATCAAAATAACGGGCCCTAGGCAAAGCAGATTTATGTTAAAAGCAAAAGAGCCGTTTAGAACATGTGAAATCTGTTTTCAAAATGATTCAGAAGCAGTCTGTGTTGTACAAGTAGTATGAATGTTGTTCACTGAATGTGTTTGCCCCTCACCCTTCTGAAACTGAGTGACACTGTACTTTCCTCCCTTTGAATTTGAAGATCTGTGTGGGTTTTATTTAGGTCATTGGATGTGCATGAACCTGGTATATGTCCCTGTTGAACCACAGCAGAAGAATGAGTGCGTTTTCCCATTTACTGATTTGGGTATTTTGCAGAAGGGTTATAGAATACACACACACACACACAGAAATAGTCAATTGAATCCTGTTTTCTCTGTGTAGATGTCAGCTTGTTTGGCTTCACCATACAAGACACTTGAAATGTTAAACATTAAAATGGAGCGAGAACATTGAAATGATCATTCATAATGTCTTCTTCCTATTAGCTAAGATTTATATTTTTGATTTAAAACTAATTATAAGCCAAGCAGGAGGCCACTAGAAACAGTTCTATCAGTACTTTCTAGGGGCCAGAGCTGTGGCACGGTGGATTAATCCTCCTGCAGCACGCCATCCCATATGGGTGCCGGTTGCCCCTCTTCCAGTCCAGCTCTCTGCTGTGGCCTGGGAGTGCAGTGGAGGATGGCCCAAGTGCTTGGGCCCTGCACCCGCATGGGAGACCAGGAGGAAGCTCCTGGCTCCTGGCTTCGGATCGCTGAAGTGTCGGCCGTGGTGGCCATTAGGGGAGTGAACCAATGGAAGGAAGACTTTTTTCTCTGTCTCTCTCTCACTGTCTAACTCTGCCTGGCAAAAAATTTAAAAAAATTAAAAAAAAAAAAAAAAACCTGAGCAACAAAAAAGTCCAGGAACAGTGCCACCGTCACCCACAAGGAGTCCAGCAGAGTGATGCCTCATTGGCAGAAGGTAATTCTCCCAGGCACAGCTGCTGCCTCAACTTTTGATTACTTTTGAGTTCTATTCTCTCAAGATTGCCTCTGACTGTTGGAAGCTGAATCATGTGCAAGAAGACTGGAAGATGAAGGAAGACTTCTGCCTTGCTTGGGAAAGTGGGATCCACTTTGTGGCTAATTACCAAGTGTATTTACAAGGGAGAGTGATCACAGATGTTCAGAGGTTCACATAATGAGCACTGACAATACATGGAGACATTTTTACTACTTCAAATAAAAAGAAAAAGCACTAGATGTTTCCAGATGAGAACATTAGAAAAAATAAGCAGATTGGATGTCATCAAAGGAAAATATCAAAAGAATTTAAAATGCTAGAACTCAGTAGAGTTATGTCTATTGAGTTGTGAGAGGAAGCTATCGAATCAGTTATTCTATTAGAAACATTTTGTATGAATAGATTTGTTCAGTTGTTTGTCTAGAACTGGAAGCCAGAGAAAAGATGAATATATTTGACACTGGAGAAGAAATCTAGAGATACTAAAAACACTCCACCTGACTCATACCATTCATAGGCTGTGGTGATGGCTTTGCTGTTGCTGTTTTTGTAATTCTCTTTTTGGTTAAGGGGTAAATATAGCATTTATTGTATTTATTTTTATACATCTGTCTTTCTGCCCTCTGTTTTCATCTTTTTAAATTTATTTTTCTCAGAGACAGAACAAAATAGAAAGAGATGAAACTCCCATCCACGGTCTCACTGTTCAGATGCTCACAATAGCCAGGACTGATGATGCCCAGAGCCAGGAGCTCAATCCAGGTCATCCTCATAAATAGAAGCGACCCAATCACTTGGGCCATCACCACTGCCTCCTGGGATCTACATTATTAAGCTGAGTTCAAGAGATGGAGCCAGAAATCAGACTCTAGCATTCTGATAGGGGATGCAGGTGTCTAAACTGCTAGACCAAACAGTTGTCCCATAATTGGCATTTTCTATCTATCCCTACTTTTAATTGTGTATCTGCAGAATAGAAACTAATATTCCCATTTTACAGGTAAGGACATTGAGGTTCAGAGTGAGTAACTTGTCAGAGTTAGTAAAGCTGGGATTTAGAGGTGCTGTATTCTGATACCGTTTTCACGTTGGCTTCCTCATGCTCTTAACAACTGACTACAAAGAAACTGTGATTCTTGAAAAGAGTTTTGATGGAGAGAGGACTTCTAGCAAATAGCAGGATGTTAAATATATAAATCCTAAATAGTAAAACCCTTCCATTATTGTCCCTTTATGGTAAAGTTTAAAAAGTAGATTCTTGGTCGCTGGAGAGACAACTTAAAAGAATATTACAAATTTAAAAAGATCATCCTGGTACAGGTTCTCACATGGGTCACACTTACAGCTAAGTGTGTACTTTCCCTTTTTTCAGGCCTGATGGCTCAAGCTGTCACTGTTCCCAAAGGTAATAGGAAAAGCCGACATTGCACTCCACCAACTGGTTCAGATTGCTTCCCTGATAGAGTGAATATATAGGGAAGAATCATTATTTTTTCATTACTGTACTCAACTAACAAAAAATCAAATAGTTAAATATATATTTCTAGAACTTAGAAATAATCTCTGCTTTATAAATGCTACTGGAAATAACATAAAATTTAAATGCGTACCTGAGAAAGCATTTAGCTATCTCCAAGACCCTCTAGGCCATATATTTTCTTCCTTAACACTTCCAAAAATACCAGAAAGTCAACGAATTTTCTGATTACAAATTAAATTTTAATGCATAACTTTTGGCAAAGAAAGTCTTATTTCAGCTAAGTCTTAATGAGTTGTAAGCCTTTCAAGCAAATCATGGTGGCAGTGAGGTTGAAGGTGGGCACCTCCCTCAGGGGCTCTGTGATTCTAATGAGCTGGTGAATCACCTGAGTCCTTGTTGAAATGCACACTCCAGGGACCAGTGTTCTGGGGCAGGCAGTTAAGTGGCCACTTTCAATGCCAAAATCCCACGTTAGAGTACCTGTTCCAGGCCTGGCTGCTCCACTTCCAATCCAGCTCCTGGCTAACACTCCTGGGAAAGCAGCTAAAGATGGCCTAAGTACTTGGGACCCTGGATGGACCTACCTGGATGGAATACATGGCTCCTGGTTTCTGCCTGGACCAGCCCTGGCTGTGGCCACCATTTAGAGAATGAACCAGTGGATGGAAGATCTCTCTCTCTATATATATTCTCTGCCCCATATCTCCTCTTCCCTCCCTACCTCTCTGTGTAATTCTGCCTTTCATGCAAATAAATAAATCTTTTTAAAAAATTATTTTATCATCATTCTCTTCTGTGTTGTTTTCTCTCTTTCTTTCTTTTTTTTTTTTTTTTTCTACATTGCTTCATTACCTCTCCATCCTTAGAATTGAGACAGATATGTACAGGTCATAAAACCCATGTTGAGTGTTGATAGTTTTCATCTGACAAGATTTAATGGTAATGAAAAATTTATTATAGAAGTTTCGTTGAAAGGTCATTTATGTTCCATTGTTTTTATATATGAATGACCCTGGTTTTCCTATTTTACAAATTTTCCATACATTCTTATGTGCTCATTCATTTTGAATCTACTTTTATTCCTACCCACCACTCATCAACTAGAATTAAAGTTTAGTGCTGCTTTGAGTCACTTAAAGCTAAACATCAGTTTAGTGATTGGCAAGAATCTATGGAAGCACACCTACTGTTTCCTTCTACTTTCAAGTTTCATGAACCAATAGTCTCTCTACTGAAAAAGACTACCCAATCTTTAATAAAATGTTCAAATGAATCAACTGGTTATTATCCATATTAAATATTTTCAATTCAAAATTGAAAATTCACAGCTACTAATAATTACAGGTAAAAGGATATTTTTAAATACTAGGTTTTATTTTTATATTGTCAAGGAATTGACATTAAATTTAGAAATCTAACTTTATAATTCCAAAAAATGCAGATAGATAATTTTAAGTCATTCTGTAATCAGATTGCCTTCAAACATTTCATATGGTATATTATTTTATAACATAATCGCCCCCCAAATTTCTTTTATATAACTTTTCATATAAGATTATGAGCAATAAACCTGTTCCAAAGCATGCTTTTGTATTATAAAATAAAATGAGAGCTGAATTACACATAAGAAATATATATGTATATTTTAAATAGATGTAAATTTTATCATCCCATGTACAAAAGTGGAATTCTGACATATGCAAATGACAAAGTTTGGGACATATTATTTTCTGTTTTTTTTCTTTGAGCCTACATTTTTACCAGTGGTGAAATAACTGAATCTTAACTATTTTAATGCATATTCCACCCAATCCAAGGATATCTTGAAAATTCAAGGTTCATTTCATAGTCTAATTCACAAATAGCATCTGCTTTTTTTCTAATTCCTTAACCTTTCCTGAGACTGAAATGCTAAAGGCAGTGTGAAGAACGAGAGGACCCAACCTACATGATGGTTGTGGGTTGGTAATGACAAGTAAGCCTCCGTCTGACTCTCCAGGTGATCTCTCTTGTTGGCATAGTAATTGAGTCCTTGCTCCCTACAGATGGGCCACAACATAATATTGATCTTAGGATGACATATTTGTTAAAAATGATACTTCTTTCTGATGATTTCTTGCCACCTGGTAAAACGTCTCTACATCTAGACTGGGAAATATCTCTCTTCTAAAGCCAGCTGCTCTTCTCCTTTGCTTACCTACTGAGTCTTCCACTTGGACACTTGGGAAACTTAATGGTTCCCCTTCATGGATCCTCAATTGGATATTGAGAGCTCCTAAAAGCAGGAGATTGCTAGAAGTAATAAAAGAAACCTGACATGGCTTTTGCTTTTTCCTCATCTTTAAAATGTGATTAATATTAGTTGCTTCATGGTATTGCTTTCAACTGATAAATGAAATAATCAGCACTTGGGTAGAGGATTCATAAATGTTGTATCTGAGCAAAGACATAATGAAAGAAGAATGGGTATGCATATGCAGAAAAGTACATCTTCTCAGTTGATTTTAACAGATGTGACGTGGGGACCTGAGTCCTGTAACAGGTCCCTAGCAATCTCATGGTTGACAGTCTTGACAACACGTAGTAAAATCCCCTACACAACTTACACAATTCAAATGTTGATTAATTGTTCTGTCATTTATGCAGTTAAGATTTATTAAGCTCTCCCACGATGCTTCTTGCAGAAGGGAATATAAAATATAGTGTCTACCGTGGAATGGACATTGGCAAGTTCCTCATGAGTTTTAATGAAGCAAAGATAGAAATGAACAAACATTCTGTGGGTGAACCTGACATACTCTTCTCTTTCATATGCTGCCATAAATACCTGCTGATTAGTAGTCAATAAAGGCTATTTAATATTAGAAGCAAAGCCCAAGAGTGAAAATTAATTTTTATAGTTATATGACATGTATAATAAATCCTACTGAGGATTTTTTTTTCATTTTCATTAGAAGATCATCAATTCTACAAGTTTCAGAAACTAAGTTTTCTAAACTAGATACTTCCTTTGGGAATTAAAGCACTAAAGTATATGAAGACTTTAAGAAATTAATAACCATTTTTGGTGGAAAAAAATCTTAAAATCGAATTGAGTATTTTAAAGGCATTTCATCTAGTGGAGCCCTCATTTCTTGTTTGATCCTTATCTACCTCATAAATTGAATCATCATAAAGATGAATATTAATGGTAGCTATACTTGTCATGTTAGACATCAATTGGTTGATCTTGCTTCAAAGTAAGTTACTTCTTTGTAGTATTAAGTTACTCTAATTTCCTACCTCCATGCCTTTTATTTTCCTCTGGAGAAAACCCTTCCAGGGCATGACCTAATGAATTCTGGTTCAGATTTCCAAATGAATCTGAACCAAAGTGATTCTGTAATTTAGTGGAGGGAACCTTCATTAAACACTCCAGTGAGGGGATTTTTTTTACTGTTTCATACCAGGATAAAGTACTTTTCTTGACATATTAAAATTGAACTTTAACATTTATGAGAATATAAATTGCAACAGCACATTGTAACATGTCATAGGTCCAGCAGAGCCTGAGGTCAAGGGTTTTTACTTTCTTTATAACCTCCATTAAAAATAGCTATGTTTCTGATTATTTCTCCTTTAAAAATTAGAAAAATATGGCCTGCTCTCTAGGGCGATGTTATCTTCAGTTATTCCCATAATTTATATGGTGGTGTGGGGAATGTCTTCATGGTTTTTATTTCACTTAACCAAAGTACAAATGCAATTTAATAAGTAACGTTCTCTATTAAAACCTGAAAGTGATTTTTCTAATTGAGAAAATTGATTATTGTGTTCTCCTCTACATTGCTGACCTCTCTGTCATCTTCTTGTCTCAAAATCCTCTTGGCCTCCCAGCTTCAAGAAAACACTTCTCAATTGTAAGTGCAGGACCCATGGCCACTTAATGCTATTCACATTGTAGTAAGACTGAATATATCATTTGAAATTGAACTTGACATTTTTCTACAGCTCTTCCTCTCTGCTGTACACATGATCACAGCTGAACCTGCAACAGCTGCTTATATCCTATTATCGTCCATCTTTGAAGGTCTTAAGCAGCATGGTATGATCAGAAAACATGGTGTTTCAAAGGCTGACTGACTGGATTTCCTCAGCACCTTGACATTTGATTTCTTCTGCTAGCAAGTTGGCTCAACCGAGGTCTTTCTCACTGTGAACTGCAAAAAATAGGCCATGAACAAACTGATGTATATGGTTCAGGGTGGATCTTATTTGTATAAATCAATTGTGCCACTCATGGTGTTTTCAGCAAGAAAACTGACTCTGCTGTGGGAATTACAGAATTCATTCTGCGCTAGAAAGCCTGAATTGGTAGGAAAATAGGTAGCTCTAGTGGTCAAGAAGTGAGATACACAATAGCAAGTCTTTAGAGGTAGCATATGGCCAGGTCACAGCCCCGTTGCTTCTGCCACTGTGAGTGAATCCTGGCCATCCTGTCACCTTTCTGCCACTCTGCCAGGATTGAACATCTGTTTATCTGAGGTCAGGTCGTGTACCCCACCTGTGAGCCAAAGAACAGAAGGGAGATTATCTATTTTTTTGTTTTGCTTTGTTTTTTATTGACTATACACAATGGAAAATTCTTTCCAAATCACGAAAGGGAGGCTTTCTAGACAAATACATAATTTTTGAGATCTTGAAAATATTCATGCTATCGTAAGACAAAAGCAACGAATCGGTTTGCACAAATTGTAAAAAGAAACTAAGATTTTTTTGAAGCATCATGTTCAGTCTCAGAATCCCGACCCCATTGCATGATACCTGGCTTAGCTTGGGAGAAAAGAATAACATCTCTAATTCATAATATATAAATGAAAAATGACAGCTCCTGAATAGTAATACATTGAGATGCTATTTATAATTTAAACTCAGTAACAGATACATTGCAAGCACTCAGTCTTCTGCTTGAAGTACCTTTGATTGGTGCATCCAAAAGTGTATTTAATATTACCTTGCTGAGAAACAATTGTTAATCTACAGTTTTTAAATAGATGATATAGTTTTTCTTTTTCTTCAACAGACAGGCTAGCCTCAATGAAGCGGCTGAAAAGTATTATGATCTGGCAGCCAGACTGCGGCCTAACGTAAGTACTTTCCTGATGAGAAGCGTTACTCAGAAGAATGAACTTGAAGCATGTGATAGTTTTAGGATCTATCAGCCCCACGACACTAGGTTATTTTCTCTCTCATTCCTTACTTTGAATACCTACTAGCTGGCTAATTCAATGATGAAATCCAACAGTCTCAAGCTTCTATTTTCCAGAGGTAAAAATTGTTGCTTTTAGCCTATGTAAAGCACCATTACATTTTTATCATTTCAATGTAGATTTTAGCATTGCTAAATATTTTGTGTTTGGATGACTTTTATAAATCAATTCCTTGAACGTTTTTTGACTATGATATTAAATACCTATTACTTTTTGATTATCACAAACCTCAAGCTGAGTGCCTCTGTTCTACAATCCCTCTAATAACTGTGCTTTTCAAGTTTATCGAGAATGTTTTCATTACAATTTTTCCCTTGGTAGTCACACTTCCATAAAGTAAGATGGATATAAATTAGGTAATTTCTATGGAAATAGGATAACCATGTTTGAGAAAATAAGAACTAGTTTTGTATTGATCTTGTAAGCACATTTTATTTGCAGTACATTCTAAATTCCAGCACATTGCTTTTATTTCCTTATACATTCTGCGTTCTAACACTAAAGCCTATCATGCTGTCCGGATCTGGACTGTTCTAGATTGAGAAATGTCATTCTGAAACAATAGTAAAATAATGGACACATCTGATTTGAGTACCAATGATAGGGTCAGTCTCTTTTCTTCATAGTGACTCACCCATTGGGAAGCTTTGGAGTACCTGGTTTGTGAAAGGATACTGACATTTTGTGCCATCAATGATAAGACCTTGTAACTGAGTAGACTGAACATGATCAGCTAATGGAAATATGGGTGGCAGCTCCTATGCAAAGTTCTATACAGCCCCGTGGGAGAACAAAAGAGAATTAATGCTCCCAGAAAGAAACCTACTTGGGAAAGATCCTTGTTTTTTTCCCAGGAGATTGAGCCATGTGTAACCTCAGCCCTGAATCTAAAATTCCCCCAGGTGGTTTTGTAGGGGAGAAAAAGCATTTTCCTCACCCATCATGGAAGTCATGGTTGAGAGCTCACTTTGTAAGTTGTACATGACGTAAGATCCCTTAGAAATGAACACACGTTTTGTGGTCAGTTGGGCAGAAAGGTTATGATAATAGTAATCGAGGGCAACAGCAAGGCCTGTGTGGTGAGATTCTTCTCTGTGTCCATGTGTCTTCAGAGAAAGGGATGTTAATGACAGTGTTGCAACCTACTTCAAGGGAGAAGGGAGGGAAAAGGGCAAAAAGTAAACCTTCCTGTTCCTGCAGTTTGCTCAGTTTTCTTTAGCTTAAAATGCTCGGGATGCCAGGGAGCCATGTTTTGAATTGGCTGTTCTGAAGCCCATCACATTAATTACAAGATATTTCAGGAATTGATGAGCTGTCTGCAACAGAAGAAAATAATAACCCGGATGGAAGCACTATTAACTGTTAAGATTCATTGAGCCTTTGTAACGTGCCAAGCACTGTGCTGGGTGTGCTGTGGGACTTCCCTCATTCATTTCTCACAACAGCCCACCACACTTTGTGATCCTCATTCTGCTGATGGTCAGAGAAGTTACAACTCCCCCAGCATGACGGCTAAGCGGGATACCTTGTAATCCAGGCCACTGTGTGCATAAGCGAAAGCTAGATGAGAAAAGACTGTCATTTGACAGAAAAGAGGTTGGAGACTGAACAATAACCATCCTCCTGGTTACTTATTCCACAAATAGTTACTGAGAACCAGACCTGATTTTAGGCACTGGGTGTGTTACTAGAGACGGCTGCCCAAAGGTTCTTGTCAATTCGCAGAGTGGTGGTAAGTGAGGCAGCAAAGTGTAATGAGGAGAATACATGTGACAGACCAGGCAGGCATCTCAGGGAAGAACTGAGTGCCCACTCTCCTTTAGGCTGTAACAAAGAGCAAGAGGGCCTCTCACTAAAGACTGAGGGCTAGGGCCAGTGCCAGCATTTCATATGGGCGGCGATTCGTGTCCCGGCTGCTCCTCTTCTGATCCAGCTCTCTGCTTATGGCTTGGGAAAGCAGTGGAAGATGGCCCAAGTGCTAGGGCCACTGCACCTGTATGGAAAACCTAGAAGAAGCTCCTGGCTTCTGGTTTCCGATTGGCCTGGCTCCAGCCATTGCAATCATTTGGAGGATAAACAAGAAGATGGAAGACTTTCTCTCTCTCTCTCTCTCTCTCTCTCTCTGCCTCTCTCTAACTCTATCTCTGTCTCTATCTCAATGTCTGTCTCAGTCTCTATCTCTCTCTGCTTCTGTAGCTCTGCCTCTCAAATAAATAAGTCTTTAAAAACAAAGAGGACTGAGAGCCAAGTCTGTATTCTGTATTTTATGGATATGAGTAGGCCATGCCCCTCCCCATTTCTCCTCCTATCCTGGGAAATTCCTGTGCGGAGGGCTTTCTGAGTGTGGATTTCCTGCAAGTGCTCCCAGGACCTTATCAGCACAGTGTATGGGGGCCGATAGCGCCCTTGGAGAAGGGTTGGGGAGATTCCCCTACACTGCCCCCAGAGAGAGGGCTGGAACCCACCTACCCAGGTGGCTCAGCACAAACAGTGCTTTAGACATGTAGTTGCATCTACTGTTTTCTTCATTCTGCCACACAAAAATTACCATTTAATTTAAAAAATTCCCATTTCTTCAGCCCCTTTCATGCACATAGGCTAATGTCTACCTAGCTACCTTGACACATGTACACAGCAGTGAACAAAATGGACAAGAGCTCCTGCTGAGAGGAGTTACAACCTAGACTGGGGAGAAGGAGCTTAAGCAAATAAAGTTTTAGTTGGTCAGTGGTAAGTTCTTTAGAAAACATGGGGCAAGCAAGGAGGCCAGGAGGCACCTGGCAGCGTGTGGGAGGCGTAGCTTTATTACAAATGCCTACATTGGGGACCTCAGAGCAAAATTTCTAAGAAAACTGTGGAATATGAAGACTCAAACTTATTATAATAGTGTTGAAGGCGAGGAACAGGGATTTTTTGTTTCCCCTTCTCTTTTTGTTGCTTTATATTGTTTAATGTAATGATCTAATTGTGTATAATAGCTGTCAGTTTCCACCTGTATTCATTGAGTGGCAGTCACTTGAATGTCAGTTCTCTTTTTCTTTTTCTAAGATTTATATATTTATTTGAAAGTCAGAGTTACAGAGAGAGAGAGGGAGAGAGACAGAATTTTCCATCCACTGGTTCACTCCCCAAATGGCTACAGCAGCTGAAGCTGGGCCAATCTGAAGCCAGGAGCCAGGAGATTCTTCCAGGTCTCCCACATGGGTGCAGGGGCCCAAGTGGCCATCTTCCACTGCTTTCCCAGGCCATAGCAGAGAGCTGGATCTGAAAAAGAGCAGCTGGGGCTTGAACCTTCTTCATGGGATGTGACACTGCAGGGGTGGCTTTACCCACTACGCCACAACGCCAGCCCCATCGCTTCTCCTTTTCTAAATGAGCAAGATAAGGAAGGCATACATTTTAAAGATAAAATTTATTTATTCATTTATTTGACAGAATGACACACAAACATAGGAAGAGACATAGAGGGAGATCTGTCGGCTGATTCACTGCCCAAATGACCACACTGGCAGGGGCTGAGCCAGGCCAAAACCAAGAACTCCATCCTGGTCTCCCACTTAGGTGGCAGGGTCCCAAGCACTTGAGCCATCCACTGATGCTTTCCCAGGTGCATTAGCAGGGAGCTGGATCTGAAGTGGAGCAGTCAGGAATCATTCAACATGGAATGCCAGTGTTGCAGGCAGTGGCTGAACCCTCTATGCCTCATTGTAGGCCTTGTCACTTTTATTTATTTATTTTTAAGTATTTGGTCAGCTAGTTTTCTTCAGTGCATTATAATGGAGTTGTGAGATGAGGGTTATCTGAGCTAAGCCAAAAGTGAAAAAGACACTCAGGCTCCACAAAATTTC
This sequence comes from Oryctolagus cuniculus, assembly GCF_964237555.1. Classification (NCBI taxonomy): domain Eukaryota; kingdom Metazoa; phylum Chordata; class Mammalia; order Lagomorpha; family Leporidae; genus Oryctolagus; species Oryctolagus cuniculus. The sequence continues at coordinate 85,930,308 of NC_091442.1, forward strand.
AGCTTCATTTGAAAGATTATTTTAAATGACCAGCTAAGTAATAAAATCAATGTTTAATCATTAACTCAAAGCCATTTCTTCATAAACATGTTGCAGACTGCTTTTGAAAATGCGTTTATTCAAGTGATACTTTCCTTATATAGTGACAATAAATTATAGGTTTGTATAGAATACAGAGTTCTTATTTAGCTATGAGAAAATGTTGCACTTGATGGATCAACAGATATGATCATTTTCTAATATATTTTATGAATTCCAATTTGATTTTTTTGGTTCATAAATGTGGGTAAGTAAGGAGATTCAAGAGTGATAAAATATGAACTATGCTAATAGTTCTGAAGTGAAATATCCTATTTAGACAGATATCCTATGTAATGATTTTTTAGCAATTATGCATTTGATCTAAATTAATGCATCCATATAACATTTATCTTGCTGCTTTTTCCTTTGTTGATAAAAACATTCTTTATGATTTCTGAGTTTGCTTGCTTGATTATTTATTTAAATTTGAGAGAGAACATAGAGACACAGACAGAAAAAGCTCGCATCCAGTGGTTTACTCCCCAGTGCCTGCCAGGGCCAAGGCTTGAAACAAAACAGAAGTAGGGAGCTTAAACTCAAGGCACTTGGAAATGGTACAGAAGTGTCTTAAGCACTAAGTCAAGTGCTTGCCCTTTTCTCTGCTTTTAGTTCAATAAGTTTGTTGTCTCCTTTTGTGAGAACACAGCAAAGAGATCACAATTTTCACTTCCTGTTGAAATTGTGCCAGTGCCTTTTCTACAATTCTCATCTACCAAGTAATCTGATTTTATGCTTTGTTTTTTAAAAGATTTATTCTTTTAATTTAAAGTCAGAGTTGCAAAGAAGGAGGGAAAGATTGAGAGAGGGAGAAAAAGAGAAAGGGAGTGAGAGAGAGAGAGAGAGAGAGAGATCCTCCTGGTTGTTTCATTCCCCACATGACCACAACAGCCAGGAAGACTGGACTAGGCTGGAGCTGAGAGCTGCGTCTGGGTCTCCCAAGTGAGTGCCAAGGGCCTGAGTACTCAAGCCATCCTCTGATGCCTTCCCCAGGCCACTAGCTGGGAGGTGGATTGGAAGTGGAGTAGCCACCTGTATGGGATGCACAGGCAGTGGCATTATCCACTATGCCACCATGCCTGCTTCATGCTGGATTTTTTTGCTTTCTTTTTTATAAAGCATTATCTTGAATTGTCTTCTGGTTTTTTTGTTTGTTTGTTTGTTTTGACAGGCAGAGTGGAGAGTGAGAGAGACAGAGAGAAAGGTCTTCCTTTTGCCGTTGGTTCACCCCCCCAATGGCCGCTGCGGCCAGCGCATCGCGCTGATCCGAAGGCAGGAGCCAGGTGCTTCTCCTGGTCTCCCATGCGGGTGCAGGGCCCAAGGACCTGGGCCATCCTCCACTGCACTCCTGGGCCATAGCAGAGAGCTGGCCTGGAAGAGGGGCAACCGGGATAGAATCCGGCACCCCGACCGGGACTAGAACCCGGTGTGCCGGCGCCGCAAAGCGGAGGATTAGCCTGTGTAGCCACGGCGCCGGCCATTATCTTGAATTGTCAAAATGCCCCTGCAACTGTAACAATAAGTAGCTACATGTAGGGGGCTCTAGGAATGTTTTACCAATGCTCATCTCAGGTCATAACTATACAAAGTAAAGTTTGCTCTGCAACCCAACTACTGTAACAGTACTGTCATTAAAGAGAATGTTGGTCACTTACAAGATTTACTTTGTTAGTGAATTGCCTATTACATTTGTTCAGTACATTCCATAAGGAATTTCTTTATTCCACAAAACCCATAATTTTCTGTGTAATTTACTTTGAAGTTGTTAAATAGTTTTTTGAATTATTTTATTTACAAAGACTTCCTGTGATTAAATGTTTTAAAAAGATATATAAAGTAGCATGCATTATAAAAATTATAGGTCTTGATATGACCTGTTCATCAGAGATGTTCAGTACATTGTCTTTTATTGAAGTACACACAGAAATATGTTCAGCACAAAAGTGGCACCATTACGATTTTTAAAATCTATTTCATGTTGGAGGTGACTGTTCTAAAATTAAACATTTATCAATTGGAAACCTGTTTGTATAACTCCATTACTGTTTGCCAAATTGCCAGTTTTAGTTTTCCCCGCTTTATTTTTTCATTTTTATGAGTAAATTCATCTTTCTGTGGAAGTTACTTTATGTATAAAGACAACAGTCTTTGCTCCCATGTATGCATATCAAAAAATGTTGAGTCTTGAGGACTAGAAGGAATATTTAAATGAAACTGCTTTGTTCTTCCTGTGGGAATTAAGCTAAATTCTGCATTAAGGATTAGAAAAATTTAAATGTGAAAATGGAAAATTTACATAGTACAAGGTCACCTACTTTTACTTGGCTTTTAGAAAACTCTAGAGTCTGGAAAATATAATTACCAGTGATCAGGTCTATATATACTTTGTATTTTTCTAGATATGATTGTTTTTATTTTGAACTGAGTCAGCGTATTTTTATAAATCAAATTCAAGATTTGCGTAAGACTCTATACAATGTCATAGAATTTCAAAGAAATAAAACCTCCAGTGCGAAGAGAGAGTGGAAGGAGAACATGTGAATCCCCATAATACCGTCTTATGAGTGTTTTGTGAAAGATACAAGCTAGATGCTAGCAAGACACACAGGAGAAATTACTGTCGGCTGGATTGATCTGAAAAGTCATTGAGTCTGAGTCAGCAGACTAGGAGAAGATTGAAATGATAGAATGTTGGTAGGTGAAGATTGTAGGAAGAGGCGAGAAGAGAATTCTCATAAATAGAAGCAATGGCAGGATGCGGAATGGAAGGGTAGGGGATGATAGGACTGGAGCTGTAAGTCCAGATGAAAGGCACTGACTTTCATCCTAAGTGTCAGGGGTTGTATTCTGGAATCTTGATAAGCAGGATGACATAATGAAAGTAATAATGTAGGAATTGCTTTATATGAAGCAATGAAAAAATGTGTATGATGTTGGAAAGGTAGAGTTGGGGATACATCCTTGGGAAAACCAGATAAAAAGTCATGGTAATGTGTAGGCTTATAGTAATAGAAACTACAGTGTATAGACAAGAGTGGGTTGGAAAAGAACATACAAGAAAAACAAGCAGTAGATTTTTTTTATAGGGTATGAGTAGGTAAACTAGTTGGCCATGATGAATGTTCTAAGGTTTTGAATTTATTGTGTTGGAAAAGAAGAAATACCATAAACAGAAATAAGGTAGTCAGAGGATGTGCTTATTGAAAGAGTATCAGATTTGAACTGGGCAAGTTCTGTGTGAAAAGTAGGATATTCTACTTTTCCTCAGAATATTCCTATGAAGCAAGCAGTTGGGAGAAAGTCCAAGGTTAGGGATAGAGATGGGGACGTCTGTTGCAGAGAGGCACTCATACCCAAGATGTGATAAGATCACCAAGGGAGAGAGTGCACAAAAGGAGAAAAGAGTGCCAATTTCAGCTTCCTTGGAATGTCTACATTTGGAATGTAGTTTAGGAAGACAACCAAGACCATGACAGGACACAGAAATCAAAGTTGATGAGCAATGAACACTGCTACTGAAATAGAAAGAAAAGTAAGGCACAAGGACGTCCATCTGCTTTGGAGAACAGGATGACGCTGGCAGCCTTCAAGAAGGCAGCTTGAGGCGAGCCGTTGTGCAGAAGTTTTTAAGTGTTGAGGAAATGGAGAATTGGAAGTAGGGAGTATATAACTTACTACATAAAGAAGATTGGAGGTACATGAAAGACAGGGAGCAGTACCAAAAATATTAAGTCAGTTTATTAAGTTGATAAAGATAGATATCAAGATGTCTAAATGTGTTTCAGTGTGAAACTGAAAATGTATCCAAAATGAGGGGAGAAGAGAGGGCAAAGGAGATACTGAAGATCCTAAAGGATCACTTCCTTCCCCCAGGGCAGAAGAAGAAAAAGTAGACTGTGATGATACAGGGGACGGGGTGGGACCTAAGCTTAGGTGATTAAGGAGATAAGCTTGAGTAGTAAATTACTTCATGTGTGTGGGGAGCAACCCGGACTAGACTAAGTTACTGGAATTAACCAGTGGCGGAAACGCGAGCTACGCTGTGTGATTCGCGGAAGCCGCAGCGTGCAGAGAGAGCACGGGGCGTGAATAGATAGGGAACGCGGGGCTGGCGCGAGGCCGTGGTGCGGGCGCGAAGTGCGTGGAGACCGCGGAGTGTGCGCGCGAAGCCGAGCCGCACAGAGCCGGGAGCCCGCCGCAGGGCGGGCGCCGGGAAGCCACGCAGATGAGAGAAGCGCGGGCTGAAGCGGCTCAGAGCCGGGAAGCCGCCGAGAAGCAGCCTCGGGGCGGGCGCCGGGAAGCCGCAGGGATAAGAGAAACAGAAGTTTAGAAGTAAAATGAAAGAAATAGGAATGCTGGAAGATAGAAGTAAAATGGGAGAAATAGGAATGCCCAGAGATAGAGAAATAGAGAAAAATAAGGCCTCCTCTCAACATGGCAATGAGAGAGCTTGGATTCGGTCTGCCTGATTAGGGAGGTGGTGAGCACCTGCGGGCGGCTAGCAGCTTATGCGCCGCAGGTCACCGAAGACAGGCACGAATTAACATCAATAAGTCTCCCACAATACCGCAATGAGAAGGCTTGGATTCGGTCTGCCTGATTAGTAAGGCGATAAGCACCAGTAGGCAGCTCGACCAGAGTATGAGCTGCAGGTCACCGAAGATAGGCACGAATCAACACCAATAAGTCTCCCCACAATACGGCAATGAGAAGGCTTGGATTCGGTTTGCCTGATTGCTAGGGCTTGTAAGCACCTGCAGGCAGTTCTAGCAGAGCAGAGCATGCGCTGCAGGGCACCAAACACAGGCACGCATCAGCGCCTAAAAACCTCCTCACAACATGGCGAAGAGAGGACCCGGATTCGGTTTGCCTGACTGATAGGGCTTGTAAGCACCTGTGGGCAACTCCAGCAAGCAGAGCAGAGTGTGTGCCGCGGGGCACCGAAGACAGGTGCGTATCAATGCCAAAAAATAAAAAGAAAGGGGGATCTGTGGGGAGCAACCCGGACTAGACTAAGTTACTGGAATTAAGACTTATTCTATGCATCTGCTCTCCCACAATATGGCGCTGAGAAGGGAGAAACAGCTTCTGCTCAGCTGCCTCCAGTTCAACCAATAAACTGTAGGACCTACTCCTGATTGGAGGAGAGCAGCGTACTCGGCATGTGGGTAGCAGAGTTGGGATTGGTGGAAAGGACTATAAAGGAGGAGAGAGACAACATGCACCAGAAACATCTAAGGGGAACACCTGAGGAACACCTGTGCAGCCCCCGAGAGAGCCGGCCGGCGGTGTGCCACTCCCCCGCGGAAGTGGGGAAAGTGGCTAGGGGAAGAACCAGCAGCAAACCCGGGGAGGGCCGAGCAGACAAAAGAACAGCGCAGGGTCCTGTGTCGTTCCTCCATGAAGAGGGGGAGCGACATAATGGTGCCGTGACTTGGATATGAAGCCTAGGCAGGGTTTAGTGTCGTTCCTCCATGAAGAGGGGGAGCGACAATGTGTAGCCATTTTGTTATATGATAACCCTATATGAGGAAAGGCAGAATTAGAAGTTAAGGACCTACCTGTCTCTCTGTTCTCTCTCTCTCTCATTGTTTATAACTCTACCTGTCAAATAAATATTAAAAAAAAAAAAAAAAGTTAAGGACCTGTGGACACCTGATATCCTGAGTCACACAGGTAATATGTGGCAGAAGCCTGTAGAGTATTTGTATGGGATAACTAAGGCCAAATAAGGTACATTTTTTGTGAGAGGTAATATTTAGTAAATTTTATGACTTTAAATGAATTTCTGAAATCACCGGTAGATCACTTGTAGTTTTGACTCAACTCTCAGACTTCTATATTGATATTTTATCCACACTTCATATTTTAATATGTCTAATACTTTATAAATGTTCTGCTATGTGCATTAATTTTTTATGAGTTAAAGGTGATAGTGTCCCTAGGAATAGGTTATCTGCTAGATTACTGCATATGTGCATTTTACCTTTCCCAAACACTTAAAACATAAATTGTTTCAAAATTCTACTATAAAGTCAATGGTATCCATTTGGTCTCATTAGGAGTGATTTTATTTCAAAAGATAAAAATGAAAAACATGGGTCTTTGAAAAGTTCATGGAAAAAATTTGTTATACAAAAAATGCATGCTTTTCGAAATTTTGTGAACCAAAACAAAGTTATCTTTCAATTCCATTTTTTAAAGATTTATTTATTTGACAGGCAGAGTGATAGGGGGAGTGGAGAGAGAGAGAGAGACTGATTGATCTTTCAATAACTGTTCCACTTTCCAAATGGCCACAATGGTGGAATCTCTTCCAGGCTGAAGTGGTCCCTGCCCCTCCATCTGAGTCTCCCTTGTGAGTGGCAGGGTTGCCAGCTCTCCAGCCATCCTCTGTAGCCTTCCCAGGCACAGTATCAGGGAATCAGAGTATCAAGAACCCCAACTGGAGCTCTGATATAGGGCATGCCCAAGTTGCAGGCAGCAGTTTAACCTGCCATGCCACAACACTGGTCCCTAAATCCCGTTTTTAAAGACCTTTCTGAAGTATTCTTATTAGGAGACAGAAGAATCAAAGAAACAAACATACTGAGACAAAGTACAGCTGTGTTATGAGGCTGTTGACATATCTACTATAACTTTGAGTTTGGAATACATGTTTTATGGTAAATATGTTGGTGAAGGAACAGCTGTAGAGAACAAGTAACCACTTAAACTACTATTTGGTGAAAACAGTTAAGAAATAAATACTTGAGATATTCTGGGGGAAGGAATAAAAAGAATACTCTGAATATATAGTTGTGATGATAAAGATACCTTCAACCTAGTTTAAGCAAGAGACCCTGAAATTAAGTTAAATAGGATAGATTCATACATGACCATGTAAGGAATTTGAAGGGGAAAGTTACTGAGATTTTCATTTTGTTAGAAAAAAATGACAGGGTTAATAATAATTTGGGATGCAGTTAAGCCCCATTCTTGCTTGTAAACAGGGAGGCAAATATACCTCTTCCAAACATTTCCACACACTTCTGTGACGTGGGAAAACTAAGTACTTTGTGTTTCTTGTTTTTTAGATGTTAATAACATAAGGATCCCAGAATCACTGTATTGGCTTTATAAGCAAAATTTGATTCTGACTAGTCATTTCAGTTTCAAATATCCCTGTGCATCTTACAGTTAGAAAATGGAGTAAAGGAAGTCAACACACTCAGGGAGAAAAAAACACAACAGGGTACAGTCAAGGGTGCAAATATCATTAGGTACCCTCCATGTGTTATGTAGTTTCATTAAGTGGACTCAAAGATACTGAAAAAAAGACCTGTGATCTTGGGTGAATCACGCTTACCTTATTCTACTTCAGGTTGTGAGTATACTTCATCACATGGATAATATCTATCTTGACACACACAACAGTAGAAATCAAAGACCTAATCCTTATCTAGTGTCAGCAAGATAGTTGTTGATTGCCTGAAAAGTTCAGTTATAGCAGGATCAGATCTAGTCTTCTACCACCCAGATCTGTCTTCATACTCCTTTTCCAAACTATTTATATGCCACAGTTCATTTCTTCTGACAAGTTACAAAGTCTAGTCTCTAATGCATCGCTCTGCTTACATTCTTCTCCCTCTTAGTTGTACTTCTATTTCCAAAATGCTACACAAACCAGAAAAATGTATTTCTGAAGTGGTTATTCTTTTTCTTCTGTTTATCCATTTGTGTAAGTCTCCTGGTTGGAATAAGACAAAGATGGTTAGTACAACTCACTTGTTTACTAACTGTTGGTGTGGGCTGCTAGTAGCCGACTGGCGTCAGATAGTTGAGCTGAACTAAGCTGAATTGTCAGTTCTTTCATCCTGTGGTAGTGTTGTTCATTACAACCCACAGATGATCCCTTTTAAACAGTGGTTTTTCAAAAAAAAAAAAAAAAAAAAAAAACCACATACACAAAGACATACCTATACTATTCTTCTTGTTCTCTCTCTCTCTTGCTCTCTCTCTCCCTCCTTCCCCCAATCCCAAGTGTGTGTGTGTGTGTGTGTGTTTTATATTTACAACATGAAAGATTAGGCAGGGGAGGTGAGGGATGGGCTTACGTGGCTTTAGGCTGTAAAGCAAATGAACTTGAGTATTTTCATTTGGGGAACATCAAAACCTTTAGGAAATTTCACTTTATTATGTTCTCTGATTCTCAGCTTGTTTGTTTTACTCACATTTCTTTGTGGGGTATCTTTTGCATGGAGTTGTAACTATAATTGCTTGAATGGTGGGACCACACACCAAAATTATATTGAGTCTCTGCTCCTCCAAAGAAGCTGGATCCTTGCTTTCTCGGGAGACTTGGCTGATGTTAGGCCGCTGGGCCACTCTCCTACTTGGAAGCATCAAGTAGGGTAAGAAAGGGCTGCCACCTGCAGACAGCCATGTGTGTTCTCCCAGTTCCATTCTTCCTTGTGCCCTTTGGTTGTTTCCATAGCTAACCTTCCCCATTTTTGTTACCCTTATAGGCATTTATGTTTTTGATCTTTGATCTTTAGGTCTGTGTTTCTTTTTTCTAAATACACTGAAACAGTAATAATTAAGCTACACAATAACAAGAACAAAAGCTGCTCCTGTGTGTCCTTGTTCCCTCCCTCTTCCAATTCTCCTTAACGCTTCTATTCCTCTTTCCCTGTGTCCTTGCTTTTTCTCTGCTCCTAAATCCTTGTTTTCTATCTGCACCTTCACCTTTATTTGCAAATAAATTATGTCATTCTGTATCCTGAAGACAGAAGCCAGATAGATCCTGAAATTAATAAATTGTTAGGCTAAATTATCTTGAAAGGCCTTTGTTCTTGTTAAAGAAAAAAATCTATGATGGCACATTTTAGCCAGGAAGTCTCTCTTTAGTAATCTGGTGATAGGTGTCAAGACTATTGTATTAGAGAAAAGAGATTGGGCTCAGCTCCAAAGACAGCAAAGACAGCTGGGTGTTTCTAGTGACTGGGTTCAGGAAACGCTACCCCAAAATGTGGCATCGTGAATATCGTAAGCTGAAGGTGTTTAAAAAATGCAGAAGGGGCTTTCTGAAGCAACTCGTAACACCTTGCTTGACAGGTGCCTTCCTGGTACCTGGAGAGAAGGAGCATCCTTTTCTTCAAAATTCAAGGGATTCAGAGAGGAATCTGAACAGGCTGGTTTGCTGTTTTCCTCAGCTTATGACAGTAAGCCTTTGTCTTAGCCTGCTTCTCCAGGGCTTTCTACTGTTCATGAACCCTAGCGTTGAAACCCACTCAGGTGTTTTTGTGAGCGTCTTCATTTCCTTGTGAAAGCTCTGTTTCATAACACTTAGGTTAGGAAAACCTGTCTGCTGTTCTCTTGTTATCCTGTCTTGTGTTATGAGGGCCTCAGACAATGAACTTGAGATGGGAAGAAGGAAGAGAGCCTTTTTCCTCCTGTGCAGTAGCTGTCTAGCTCAGTGAAGGGTCAGTGGAGGGAGAAAGGCTAAGGGAGAGCACGCAGCATCAGGCACTAAATTAACCTAACAGAATCTTGCTGAAGGCAGGCCAGGTGATGGATAGCAAGGATGGGAGATGAGGAATTTGGTCAGATACCAAAGGTAATCTGGGAGATACTCTAAAACTGAGTACAATTTTTGCAACAAATGAACCAGGCAAGTCCAAAGAAGACAGCGTGGACCCTGTGTGAAGTTTGGCATAGGGAACTCAGTCCGCCTGAGGACTGTTTTCCCAGGCTGAGTTGTTACAAGTTAAACTCCTTGCATTTGGAAAGTGTCAGAATTAACAGTTTCTCTTCATCACTTGAGGCAGGCGTGATTAAATATATTGGTGTAACATTATCTTTGATAAGCTCTAGAAGAGAGCTGAGAACAGCTACATCTTGAAAAGGAGGAAAAAATGTGTGTGCTATAGAAATATTTCATTCTTTGATAAATAACTTATTTCCTTAGATATCAAGTGGCAACAAATGACTGTTTTACAACAGTATTCTTAGTTTTAAAGGTTATACTGAACCTGAATTATAGTATATGAAAAACTAAAAATACAGAAAATTCAGACTAAGAACAGAACATTTATATATGAACAACTCTCATTTTCCCAATGTGGTTTTCATCTCCATTTTTTGTATCACTTTCTTAAACGATCTCTGTTGAAATAACAACCCAGAAATGGAGTTTTACAACATAAGCACATTTCCTTTTTGAAGAATAAATGGCAAGTTAAGGAGGGCAAGTATGGTACAATTAGAGATCTTGTGACAAGAAAGAATTTGAAATGGTCACTTAATCACTAAATTGGTTTCATTTGAAAAGTAACTTGCAAAGGGATTCCAAATTTTCAAGAGAGAAGTGATTTTGAAAAGATTTACAAGAATGAACTTAGCGAACATTGTAAGGTCTTTCTAACAACATGTAAGTACAAAAAATTTAATTGCTTAACTGGTAAAACAGTGATCAGTCTTGTTTTTAAAAAATGTTTTTTTAACAGATCTTAACAAGTAACAGAATGGAAAATGTACATTAGTGCTACATCTCTCAATCACTTCTGATTAATCTAAGTTGCTCTGTTAAATCATTAATAGTGGAAGAGGTAACTGATTCTCTCCCCCATGAAATCTATGGTTGTACTACAGTTTGTACTTTCCCTTCAGTTGCAATTTTCTCTGTATAAAAGAATCCTAACAAGGGGTGGATATCATAGCACTGTGGTGTGGCCCAGCAGATTAAGCTGATGCCATTTGGGATGCCTGCATCCCTTGGTGGTGTGTCTGGGATCCAGTCCTGCCTCCACCTCAGCTTTTGACCCAGCTTCCTGCACCTGGGAGCAGTGGATGCCTCAACTGCTGGGTCTCTGCTACCCTTAGGGGAGACCCAGATGGAGCTCCTGACTTCTGGCCTTGTCTTTTCCCAGCCCTGGCTGCTGCCCTGGCTGAACCTGCAAATGGAAGATAACTCCCTCTCTTTCCCTCTATGCCTTTCAAATATAAATAAATAAATGTTTTAAAAGGACTCGAGTAAAACACAAAGATTTCCACAAAGATGGAAATCCTTACCATATGTTAATTTGATTTTCTGAGGCAAATTATTTATTTTAAATGCATAGTGCATTTTACACTACAGTTCCAGAATTCAATGGTTATTTTCCCCTTTCCCTTTTTCCTCCCTCCCTCCTTCCTTCCTTCCTTCCTTCCTCCCTCCCTTCCTTCCTTCCTCCCTCCCTTCCTCCCTCCCTTCCTTCCTTCCTTCCTCCCTTCCTTCTTTCCTCCCTTCCTTCCTCCCTCCCTCCCTCCCCCCTTCCTCCCTCCCTTCCTCCCCCCTCCCTCCCTCTTTCCTTCCTTCCATCTGTCCGTCCTTCCTTCCTTCCTTTCTCTCCCCCTCCTCCTCCTCTTTCTCTCCCTGCCTACCTTCTGTTCTCCTTTCCTTCCTCCCCCCTTCCTTTCTTCCTTCTTTCCTTCCTACCTTCCTTTTCATTCACTTTAAATTTATTAGAGAGACACAAAGATATAGCAACCATCTGTGTATTCATTCTCCAAATGCATGCAACAGCTAGGGCTGAGTCCAACCAAAGCCTGGAATTCAATTTGAGGGTCCCACAGGAGTGGTAAGAACCCCACTACTAGAGCTGTCATCACTGCCCCCCGTAGTCGGCAATGATGGGAAGCTGGAAACAGGAGCAGGGTATCCAGCCCAGGTATTTCAATATGGAGTGTGGATGTCTCAATTTCTAGGCTAAAGATCTCCTGTTTTCCCTTTAATACAGTTTGATTATCTCTTCCCAAAAGTTTACTATTCCTATTTCAGTTTTTTTAATCTTACATATCTGCGCCCTTAACTACAGGTATGCTATCAAATTATCAGCCACTAAAACCTGCGGGGGATAAACATTCCTTGTTATGTATTGATATTTCTTCATCCCTGATTGGATACACTATCAAAATGATGCTAGAAATTATGAAAAAATATATTTGAAAATGCTAATATAAAAATAATTGAAAAACCAAGATATTTTTATTTAAGATTTATTTATTTACTTATTGGAAAGAGAAGAAAGCCAAAGATAGATTTCATCTGTTGATCTACTCCCCAGTTGACTGTAACGAACAAGGGTGGGCCAAACCAAAGCCAGGAGTCAGGAATGCCATCTGGGTTTCAGACTTGGGTGGCAGGGGCCCAGGTACTTGTGCAGTCATCCACACCTTCTCAGGTACATTAACAGGATGCTGGATTGAAAGTGGAGCAGTTGGGATGCTGGCAGCAGAAGTAGGAGTTTAACCCATTGCATTATAATGACAGTCCTCCAAAATGTCTGTAAGACGCATTCCTGGGCGAGTCACTGCTTGGGATACCTAAGTTCTGTATCAGAGTTCCTGAGCTTGAGTCCTGGCCCTTACTCTCATCCGACTTTCTTTTTCTGCACACCCTGGGAAGAAGCAGATGATGTCCAAGTACTTGGATCTCTCATCCACATGTGAGACATGGATGGAGTTCCTGGCTTTTGGCTTTGACCTGGCCCAGCCCTTGCTGTTCCTGGCATTTGGGGAGTGAACAAGCAAATAGAAGATCGCTCTCACTATGCCTTTCAAATAAAAAAAAATAAACTTTGAAAAATTAAAATGCATTTCTGGAGCTTACATGTCTTAAACAGCAGGTTGACTACAGTGGATATTTATCTGAAGTTACTGATTTTCTTATGGGAAATTAAGGCTGATATCTACAGTTCCTGGTAATCTGATTTTACAACTTGTACTCTTAACTCCCTACTTCTTATATAATGCCTATTAAAAAATTCATCATTAGTTCATTTCTCACATATATTGAGGTACCTTTCTCCATTTGACTACCTCATTCTTGATACAGTTTTTAGGCTTTGAGAATAATAAGTTCTTCAGGTCTTGAAGATGAAATTATTTTACTTCTCAAGGAGGTTTCTGTACTTTAATTAGTCTTGGAAATCTTTGCTGGAAACATGTGAATGTGCTTAGTTTTCCCTTCATTGTATTATATGACATTACCACTTTATTTTCCAGTATGCTAATTGACACAAAACTCCCAAACATTTCCTATATCTGGGATGCTTTTATGAAGAACAGATGATGGATTATAGCCTCAACATTTTAGTACCATATCATTGCTTTAAACCTATTATTGTTCCATTTGAATTTGTATAAGCTATGTATGGGTTAGAAAGTTAGGAACCATTGTGATACACCCAATGACAGAAACAAAGGGAGCTATCACTTAATAGTATTGACAGTTAAATCTGGTAATTTTTATTAAAACCACTATTACAAATTCATACTTAAGGGTGCATGTTTGTGTGTGTGTTTGTGTGTGTGTGTGTGATAAATTATTACCTTAACATTGTTGTCTTTGAAATTTATGGAAGAATAAATATGAAATTGTTGGGCAGCGGAAAATAGCCAGTTTTTCTTTTAAATTAGGAGATGTCAGCCGAACAGCATCTGCCTTGATTAAACAATGAAAATTCTGTCCCATTTTTACAGATGAGGAAACTAAGGCAGGATGGCTTGGCTCGGGCAGAGCCAGAATACAGACTGTAGAAATCTGGTTTCAGAACATGCACTTAACTCTCTACTTCTGGTATAAGAATGTCTGTCAGAAACTCATTAGCAGTCACAAAACCTGAGGCCCTGAAATCAGGGAACAGTTTTTGTGTTTAGTTGTGTTTTGTTTTGTTTTCTTTCTCCTCATACTATTTGTTGAACTCCTATTTAGAGTAGAGCTAACTATAATATCACTAAGTAAACTGATAATAGATCATGGTAAAAATTAAGATAGGAATCCGAGATTGGGGGAAGGAGGGGAAGCCCCACTTTGTCCCTAAATCTGTATTTATGAAATATATGAAACTTGTATAACTTAAATAAAAAAATAAAGAAAATGTGGTGATTCTACTTGTCCAGAAAATTTGTGAGTTAATATTTTTTGGAAAAGAAGTGATGTTTGGCAAAACTGTCAAATTCTTAGTGTTAATTCACAGACATCCGAACATAAGTCTATATCCACCCCACACTCCATGGCCTGTGGATCCTTGTTTAAAAAATACTGGAAAAAAAGAAGTGGCAGAGACTTTAAAACCAGACAAGCAGCGAACCTATTGTATGCCAGTTTCTAAAATAGGCCTTGGAGATACAAGATGCAAGAAGTTCATAGAAATGTATGTTATGGAAACCCGATGCATGGATTTTAATTTTTTATACCGCAGTAAACTCCTCTTTTAATTCCATTTTGAAATGTCTTTATAAGAAACAAGGATGTGTGACCTTTCTACTCTCTCAGATATAGGAAATGCCCTTATTATCCAAAGTCTTAGCAGTTAATTATGTCGTTGTCTTCTCCAGATTCTGCCTCTTCAAAATTTGCATCTTTTACAGCCTAACCAATGGCTACAAATGCAGAAGCTTGGTCATCTTGTCTTGTATCTTCAAAGGCTGTTTAGACTTTCAGGAAACATTGCACATAAATGATTTCGTATGGCATGAAACATATTGATTAAATTGCCCTAGACTGACTCATGAAATCACATTAAAATGTTTCTCATATTCTTTTTTTTTTTTTTAAACTTTTATTTAATGCATATAAATTTCCAAAGTACGACCTATGGACCACAATGGCTTCCCCCCCATACCGTCCCTCCCACCCACAACCCTCCCCTTTCCCACTCCCTCTCCCCTTCCATTCACATCAAGATTCATTTTCGATTATCTTAATATACAGAAGATCAGCTTAGCATACATTAAGTATGGATTTCAACAGTTTGCTCCCACACAGAAACATAAAGTGAAAAATAATAGATGATTTTTTTAAATGATGATGAAATCAGAGCAGACCTATTGTCATGTTTAATCCCAGTGAGAGTCAAGTTGGGAATTGATAATTTCTTTTTTTTTTTTTTTTTTTACAGAGGATCAGTTTAGTATGCATTAAGTAAGGATTTTAACAGTTTGCACCCCCATAGAAACACAAAGTGAAATATATTGTTTGAGTACTCGTTATAGCATTAAATCTCAATGTACAGCACATTAAGGATAGAGATCCTACATGAGGAGTAAGTGCACAGTGACTCCTGTTGTTGACTTTACCAATTGACACTCCTGTCTATGGCATCAGTAATCTCCCTATGCTCCAGTCATGAGTTTCCAAGGCTATGGAAGCCCTCTGAGTTCTCCGACTCTTATCTTGTTTAGACAAGGTCATAGTCAAAGTGGAGGTTCTCTCCTCCCTTCAGAGAAAGGTACCTCCTTCTTTGATGACCTGTTCTTTCCACTGGGATCTTACTCGCAGAGATCTTTTGCCAGAGTGTCTTGGCTTTCCATGCCTGAAATACTCTCATGGGCTTTTCAGCCAGCTCCGAACAAAGATAACTTATTTCCTTTTCTTTAATAAGTACTAAGAAAAAACTAAAGCAGGCTAAATTGCTTAACAAAATATTGTTTCATTTTGGGAAGGCTAGTTACTTCTTACTTGCCTTGTAGTTTCTGTGGGAAGACTTTCTGTTTCTGAATTTATCTGCATTAAATTAAGTTTATGATGGAACGAGGTGAGCGTGTTACATCAGAGTTTCTACATATATATGTTTAGCATGATACATTTGGGAATATACTTGGGAAAATTCATATTTTGATTTCATTATAAAATATTTAAATGCACAGGAAACTAAACTTTCCCTAAATGTAAAACAATGTACATTGACCTTTAAAGCATCCTCTGAGGGTCAGGCATTTAGCCTAGCAGTTAGAGCTCTGGCTGAGATGCCCAGGTCCCATACCTGAGTGCCTCCAGTTTGTTGCCAGTGCAGATCCTGGGAGGCATTGGTGTTGGCTCAGGTAATGGAGTTCCTCTGGCCACTTGGGACATTTGAAATGAGCTCCTGGTTCCTTTGGGGAGTGAACCAGCAGATGGGAGCACTCTCTTTCTCTATCTATAACTCCTCCCTTTCTTTCAAATGAAGAAATATATTTTTCCAAAATTTCTGAGAAAGAAAAAAAAAACTACTTAGAAATACACTAAACAGGTCCTAGGTTTTTAAACTTATTTAACATAGTTTATTATTAAAATATTATATCAAAGTCTATTGAATAATTTAGAATTGATGATGTTTACTTTTAGTCCTTAATATTAACTTGTCTGATCTTAGGACTTCTCTCATTTATCCGGGTTGAAGTTGCTGAATGTGTTGACGATGTTTATATAGTAGGAAGTATAGCATGAAGATGTCAAATGACAGTTGTTTTTACAAGTTGGTTTGAGTTGCAACTCTGTTTTAATGGCAATGTATTATCTCCTCAAACATGGGTGTGCTTTATCACTTAAAGTGTGTTAGAATGTATTAGGCTCCAGGAAGATCGAAAGCTGTCAGTGACCTCAGAACAACTGAGGGTCCCTTAATGAAGGCAGACACAGTCAGCAGATCGGTACTGGACGTTATGTTACACATCATCTCTGAAGTTTGACGATCAAAGTGGAATTCATCATCACAAGTGGGGAAAGCCTACTATGAACTCAAGGTCCGAATAAAATGATAGAGCATATACTCTGTGATTCTTGACAGTGTAGACTATACCTTCCAATATATCAAGTTAATTTTAATAACGTATTTAGGAGTAACAAAGGTATAAATCCTGATATAAAATAAATTCCATGTATAATAATTATATCCAGATTTATTGAGCATTGAAGCATGTACTATATTCTGTTATGTCATGGCTACAATAAAATAGCTATCCACCTCCACACTGGCATTTCACTAAGAAACCTTGAGTTTTGCTTTCTTGAATGTACACGGACATGTGGAGCACTTAGGATGTGTCACTTTACTGGTGTAGCTATAAATAGCATGCTCCAGTGACATCACCTGTTTTGGAAAAGCAGTGTATTGCAGTAAGCTGCCAGTGGAGTAATGTTAAAATCCCACTGGCTAGGAGGCAACAGAGCTTAGCAGTTTAGGCTACAGAAATCAGATGACTTCACCTGCTTCTGAAGCTGGGACCTTCAGCCTGCTGCCTGACCCTCCTAAGATTCATTCGGGCATTCTACAAACAGAGATAAGAATCATTACTCTAGAGGATTTGGTAAGGCAGTGAGACAAAACAAAGCATTTAAAATGCTGCTTGGTCCATAGGAAATGTTAAATGCTTTAAATTTCAAGTTTCTCTCTCTATTCTTAGCCCGGAGAAGATGGTTTTAAATAAAGAAGTCAGCTCCACTTGCCAGGCTGCATAGACAGTGAGCCAACTGGCGCTGCCTGTCTCAGGCTCCAACATGCTCCTTCCTCAGGATGTTTAGACACACGGTTTCTTCCACCTGCCAGGCTTTCCCTTTAGAGAGCGGTGTGGCTTGCTGACTCACTATCTGAAATACCTGTTCAAATAACACTTTACAGTGGGAAGATTTTGTACCCACACTGTGCCTTATCTTTTTATCCTCTTGTGTGTTTTCTCTGTGGCGTTGGTTGTCATGTCCAGTCTGTCCATTGCCTTATATCCTTGGGTCCTGTATCTGTGCTGGCTTCCTGTGCTTTCATAGCGTGGGTATGTTGTGGTACTGAGCTTGAGAATCTGAACATGTTGTGTACATCCTCTTCTCCCCAGTAAACCCGGGCCTCTATGTGCAAGCCAACCACAACATGGGATGCTCAGCACAAAACAGCCATCTTTTACAATGCTGGAAATGGAACCCAAACACAACAAATCTGACTGCCAAGAACACATTGAGAGGCTGTACTTAAAGGTTTACTTCAAGAGAAATTCAAGTGATTTTTAAGAGTTTCAAGAACAGTGTTGACTTTTAACTGTTGCTGAGTGTGGATCCTCCCTACCCCTGACGTGCGTACCCAGTGTCTTTGGGTTCTCCCTGTCACCCTGTGTTTGACAGGAGACAGTGCTCCCCGTGAAGTAGGAGCCCCTCTCATTTTAAATGAATTCATACTCTCAAGAAATTCAGAATCACTCAGATACTTGAATCTTCTATTAAGGGTTCATAAATTCAGATTCTGAAACACAGCTCATGGCAGAAGTGACAACAAATCTAATAGAAAAATGGATATAAGCCTTAGGGACAGCTGCTGTAGAGCTGCATATTCTAAATAAAATATATTATCTAGGAAGAAAGTGTAACTCTTGAGCTTCTTTGCTTGGCCTAATGGTATGTAGAGTCATATTACTCTTAAAAATGCAATCTAAATGTAGAAGCTGATTTTACAATGATCTGTGACTTTATTGGAAACTTGGCAAACAAAATTAACTCTAGAAGAGTGTCTTTCCCTCTTAGGAGATACTTGCTTTATATAAGATTTCTTTATTTTAAAAAATGGCAAACATTTTGATACTGAAAAAAGTAAGCATGTGTAACAATGTTAATGCTATAGCTAATGAACCAAAATCTGTTCCTTCCCGTTAGTTGATTGTATGTGCCAAGGGGAGAAAAAGGCAAGAATTTGTAATTTATAATGTATTTTCCTGTGCTTTTATCTGTGGATGACCCACTTTGATTATGGAGTCACATTAGGAGGGGAACACAAGGAGAGGAAATGACAGGAACATCTGATCAGTGGTTGGCATTTAGCCTACTGGTTAGGACACTTCTGACCTGTGTGGGAGTGCCTCAGTTTGTTACCTGCTTCTGGATTCCGGTTCCAGCTCCCTGCTGGTGCATACACTCCTAGGCACCAGTGATGGCTCAGGTAATTAGGTCCCTGCCAGCCATGTAGGAAACCTGGGTTGAGTTCCTGGTTTCCAGTGATGATAGGCATTTGGAGTGTGAACAAGCAAATGGAACTGATATTTCAGTCTCTTTCTCTCCCTGCCTATCAAATAAATAAAACCTTTAAAATACAAAAACAAAAGAGAAGGACACCCACACTAAGAGGGAAAGTTTGTCAGTGCCCTGAAACAAGGCATCCCTGTCCTATGTGTGAATGAAACAGTGGTTTCATGTCAAACCATGAGAATGACAGAAAGGCATAGTCATAAAAAAGACATAGCCTGCACTGTAAGAAACCTAGCTGTGGTTAGGGAATCATTTTCAAGGTGAAAATTAAAAATTAGCTAAACAGGCCTGCTTCCCAGACTGAGTTGGATTCCCTGGCTGTCCTCCGCATGGCTGGCCTGGTAGTGAATCTACTGGGTAAAGGGCACAAGGTCAGAGGGTTGACTGCACTTCCTATGTGGTGTTGGTTATAATGTTTTGTTTTTAATGAGATCATTGAATCAAGACTTCATCAACAGAAGAGTTTTTAATCACGTCCCCAGTTTATGTTTGTTGTTAGTTCCTCTGTACATTTCTTTATTTGAATAATCCTAATATAAGGAGGTTGGTGGGAATACGGGAATGTGGTGTCCTTTGATAACTATGCCTTGGAGAGGATGTTTTGATGAAACAAGTATTTATTCAGACTTCCCTGGACAGATAAGCTGTACCCAGTGCTATTCTTTATCTGTCTTACCTTTTTCTCATAGCTTTTCATTTGGGAGAGAAAAGGCATGTATTTTTTTATTGTAGTAAAGTTTTTTGCCATGCTACAAAGTATTTTACATCCAAATTTTCCTTGGTACTTCATTTGTTTGAAACTCTGCCCCTAAAATAATCCAGCATGTGTGTTCACATGTGTTCAGATTAATGTTCTATGCCTTGAAAATATTGCCCTCTGTGTCGATCAAAAAGTACCATGAAAAAAAAAAATGGAACCCCAGGAAGAAATTAACATTTTAGAAAGGAACCATCTGTTTGAGCTCAATTAAAATACTATCTTGCAAAGCCTCTCCAAACATTGTACTCCTGAACTGCTTCTGGAAACAATAGGGTGAATTTACTATCCAATTAAAACTGATAAGAAAGTCAGCTTTGACATTCATTAAATTAACCCAAGACTCTACATCCACTCTGGGACTTCTTTAAGTTATCTATAATTTTCTTTCTTACTTACAATCAATGCTTATAAATTTTCTACCGCACCAAGGGCGAGAGTGGCTTTCTTTCCGTTATTTACTACAGATTTTTAAATCTACCTCGTGTCACTGACCTTGAGCACAAATGTTATTTGTTGGGACTAAAAATAGTTGTCTTGCCCGTGTGTAATATAGTGGTTCTTAGCATGGGCTGCAAATTAGAATCACCTGGGAGCTTCTGTAACCTACTGAAACCTCAGCTCCACCACACACTCTGATTTTAATTGGTCAAGGACAGAGGCCAGCTTCCTAGTTATTCAAGTTCCTCAGGCCATTGTTATGTGCAGTCAAGAGTTTGGGACACTGATTTGATGGCTACCCTTCTGTTCCTGATTGGCTTTCCTTCTGTCACTGAATTCCTGCCAAGCCACTCTGTGTGACCTTGAGCATAGTACGTCTCAGTTTCTTCATCTGTCAAATCGGGCACTGATGGCACTTTAGTCTTCCAATTGTTTTGAGAGTCCAAGCAGAAAATTGATTTTAAGCATTTGAAGTAGTGCCTAAAACGTAATAAATATACAATAAGTGTTAGCTGCTGTCAGCTGTATAATCTCCATTTCTTAAGTAAAAGGGATAATAATGAACTGTTGGATTCCTTCTTAATATACATGTCTTATGCTCTTCTGAAATACCTGTTCATTGGTGCTGTATTATAAATGTCAGGAAAAGTTTTGCTTGTCTTCTGGTTTAGCTCCTGAAATTCTGTATTACCTTGTATGAACTAACTTGATTTCCTCACTATAGATCCATTGCATAGTGTTAGTGAAGGAATGAATTGAGGGGGTCAGTGATGTGGAGTAATGGATTATGCCGCCACCTGCAGTGCTGGCCTCCTATATGGACACTGGCTTCATTCCCAGATGCTCTGCTTCTGATCCAGCTCCCTGCTAGTGCACCTGGGAAAGCAGCAGAAGGTGGTACAAGTGCTTGGGCCCCGCCACCCAAGTGGGATACCTGGCTCCTGGTTTTGTCCTGGCTAGTCCTAGCCCTTGCAGCCATTTGAGAGGGGAACCGGCAGATGGAAGAACCAGCAGATGGAAAACTTCTCTCTCTCTTTCTCTGTCTTTCTTGCTCTCTCTCTCCTCTGTCTGTAACTCTGCCTTTCAAATAAATAAAAATGAATCTTAAGAAATTTGAGAAAACTGGCCCATAGTGAGCACTCAGAGTCACTATAATGATTGCACTTATTAACTTTGTGGTTTTATTGCTATTGTTAGCTTTATGGTGTTTCAGATAACTAATTCACAATACTGTGGCACAATTTGTTTTTGTATTTTTTTTATGCTCTTTTAGCCAAACTGAGTGATCACTTGGGAACAGTAAGAACCCAGAATGCAATCAAATAGTAATAGCTTGATCTGATCCAGCACGATATCTTGGTAGGGAATTAGAACAAAAGCCTAAGTCATATGTTAATCCTTAAGACCTATATAGCCTCTTGAAGAGAACTTCAATTTGAGGAATCATTTACTGATGAGCGAAAGAAGGTCCTTGAAGTTCCAAAGGCTGCTATCTCAGAAGCCATACCCTTTCTTGTGGGGCTCCATGGGATGCGCAGCCATGGAGCCCCCACGTCAAGGTCGGTCTGATAGCTGTTGCTGTGTCTTTATCACAAGGCGAATGTTGCTAGTTTTGGTTAGGGCAATGCCTTCCCACGGTCGGGACTTTCCAGAGGAGTTGAGAATGTTGTAAACAACAAGATGGCACAGAGGACCGCGCGGTGAGCCTGCCTGCTGCGTGACACCTCATCTGATTGGCCCGAGGATGCGTGCACACTGCGTGAACAGACAGCGGATTGGAGTGTTCCGTGCATGGACTTGAGCCCGCTTGCAATTGGCCGGATTTTGTATATAAGCTGTGTGCTGAGGAAGGAGGGGGCTTTCCTGTCCACTCTCCTCCCTTCATTCTTTCTCTGTCCCTGTTATTTTCTCATTAAAAGTCTACTGAAGACCAATAAGCTGCGAACAGTGTCGTTCCTTTGCGGGCAAGGGAGCGGCACTTTCTGTAGGCAGAACAACTTGGGATTTTCCATCAGACACCTTGACTCAATCAAGGCAAAATAAGGGTTTCATTTGATAATGGCAAAAAGAAGGAGATTTTTATCTTGCTGTTTTGTGCTTCTGTACATGCTGTCTCTACCACCCATGTTTGCAGGATTCAATGCGTATATGCTAGGATTGCAATCAGCACAGGCTCAGTTTGATTCGGGATAGCAGACACAGAGAGATAAAAACCTCTTCCTGTTCCAACATTTAGTGTTTTTTCTGTCTTCATTTTCACACCAGATTTTTAATAATGAGGTCAGAAAGGCTATGAGCAGTCATAATATTCCGTAAGATTGTTACCATGGTTTAGGTGTTTTAAGTGTGACATTAAGATATCTCATTTTCAGAAGCATTAGAAAGGGAAAATTAGATGTAGATGTAGTTTCTAAGATTTAGTTTGTGTCTCAAAGACATTACTTAAATCTAAGTGCTGAGTGAAGGAGAAAAGAAAGAAACCAATTACAGTTGGAGAAATCAAATGAAATACAATCAGTAAAGTGCTTTTTTCTAACATCACATCCTGCGAAGAGTGTCAGATTCATGCCCTTTAGAGAGAAAACTCATTTGCTGTAATTTAATATTGAAGGTTCTGTTTCCACTGGTATGCGTTAAAAGTCATGTAGCTGACATAGCACAAGTCCCTGCAGACAGTTACCCTCTTTTGAGAAGGTGGGTCTCTAACATCATCGCGTCTTCTGAATTCCCACACTTGATAACTGGCACCAGCATCCATCCTGGCACTGCGGCGAGGGGTGTGTACGGCAACCCTAGTTCCTCCATTTTGGTTGGCGTTCTGTCTCTCACTTCTCAACTCCGTCTTCCCCTTCTGCATCCCTGCCACTGCAGCCTTTTTTCCACTCCTCAATGTGTCTGCTTCCTTCTCAGGGCCATGTCCAGGGCTGCTGCACAGTGATCCTTCTAACATGTGATTCTGGTTACCTTACTCTCCCGAGTTAAACTGGTATTTGTTAGAGACTTCTGGGGCCTGACTCCACACACTGTTCCTAAATCATCACATACGTGTGGCCAAACCGGATGCTCAAACCTCAGACGATTGTGATTAAGTCCACAGACCTTTAAAAATTTCCATGACTGAACTTTATCACTGACATAATTTCAGGGTATCTCAAAAGTCCTGCTCCCTGTTCTGCTGAAGTGAGCAGATGATCTGTAATCACCACAGCCAGCAAACCCTCCGCTCTGAAGTCCCATCTGTCCCACTTCTATCTTCCTTCACTGCAGTTCTCCCAGCATGCTGTGCCCCATGTTCCCTTCTTAAACTCCCCTGTGGTCAAGTGACACCAGTTGTGAGCATTTACCTGAGCATTGTAAGGTTCTGGGGAATAATGAGTGATTACAGAATAAGGACACTTCACCAAAGTATTGCCATCCTTTCATCAAATTTTACCCCATTAAAGGTTTACCTGAGCTATTTCTTTCTCTAACCGCTGTTATAAAAATGGCTGAAGAAAGCCTCCTTTAAATATTTGCTTACACATTTTGTTTTACACCTCTAAAAAAATACTAACTATATGATTTCTGAGTAAAAAATGAATATTTCTATTTTTTAAAGATTTTATTTATTTGAGAGGTAGAGTTAGAGACAGAGAGAAAGGTCTTCTAATCCTCTGGTTCAACACCCCCACAATGGTCGCAATGGCCGGAGCTGCACAGATCTGAAGCCAGAAGCCAGGAGCTTCTTCTGGATCTCCCATTTGGGTGCAGGGCCCCAAGCACTTCGGCCATCTTTTACTGCTTTCCCAGGCCATAATGGAGAGCTGGATTGGAAAAGAAGCAGCTAGGACGTGAACTGACACCCATATGGGATGGCAGAGTCTTAGCCCAGTACGTCACAGCACTGGCCCCGGCCATAGCCCCAGACCCGAATATTTCTAATTTTAGTAATAGTTGTCTATATTGCTATATTACTTTCCAAAAAACCAACAGCAATTAAAATTCCTGTCATTACAATTACTGAATCTGGCGATATCCATCTTTTGTTATATTTGTGTTGTGAATACAAATTGCTGTCTTGTTATTTCAGATTGCATCTTTTTGCTACTACTGTGATAATACATCTTTTTGTATGTTTTTTTATATTAATCTTTTGTTTATTTTCTTCTGTGAAGCTTGCCTTTTGCATATTTTACCCACTTTATATTACATTTTCTTCTTAGGATATTTGTCTTTCCAATATGGCATTTAACCTCCCTATCTACTTTAAGAAGGCTTCCTTCACACTAAGGGTTAGTTTTTTGGTTGTATGTGTGCCTTTAAAGATTTTTTTATCCATTTGTTTGAAAAGTAGAGTGACACAGAGTGAGAGAGTGAGAGACAGAGAGATCAGATGTTCACAGCAGCCAAGGCTGGGATAGGCCAAAGCCTGTCTTCCCCAGAGCCTAAACCTCTATCTGGGTCTCTCACATGGGTGGCAGGGGCTCAGATGTTTGGGCCACCATCTTCTGCTTTCCCAGGCTCATTTGCAGAGCAATGGATTGGAATTGGAGCAGCTGGGACTCCAACCAGCATCCCTGGGATGCCAGTGTCACAAGTGGTGGCTTAACCAACTCTACCGCAGTGCAAGCCCCAGGCTTTGTGTTTTTAATTTTCAATTTAGAGTTTTAATTCTCCTGGAATTTGTTATGTATGCTGCAGATGTAGGCCATATAGAGATTCTTGCATGGCTATTAAAAAGAACAAACCCTGTTTATAAGCTTTCAGCTGGAAATATATGTGTGTGTGATTAATGACCATGAAAGTTGTAGATTGATCACTGTGGGTTAGAACTCCTGGCTTATACACACATTGAGCAAGAGAATGAAAGGGCATATGTGAGAAAATAAGTACCAATGTTGGAATGGGGAGGGAGAATCAGGAATTCTCCACCTTCTTTTGAAATATATGTATATATTGCTTAAGAACCCCTCTCCTTCTCTGTCATCCTGGCCTCAAGCCTGCCACTGTGTCAAAGTGATAATTGAGCCTGTTCCCAGAGGATGTGTTTTTGTCATGTTCCCTCCTCCATAGAGTCCAGACGCAGCTGCACGCAGGCTCCAGTGAAACCTAAGTACTCTTTCTTCCATACTGTCATTTTACCCTCCCCCAGAGCCCCAGCCTCTCCTGCGTTGTCACTACGGATTGCAGACATGGCCCTGTCCTAACGTGCTCAGAACACGGAAAAGTACAAGTTACCCACCTGCATTCTGCTCAGATTGTGTTAGCGAGGAAGCAAAATCTGGAAGCCAGAGAAACTAGGAAACACAGCGTGTAGACGGCAGCTGCATGCCCAGCAAGAAGGGAAAACCGATTGTTTTGGAGGAGCAACCAGCAGACTCCAACATAATCCTTATATCATTTTCATTATTTACGCTTTCTAGTCTAAATACAAGGCTGTTGATCACAGGTGGTTTGGCACGGTTCACCTAAATAGAAGTAGCTTCTATGTTCTTGCTGCTCTGGTGATTAAAAATGAACCTTTTGTCATGGGCCCCGTTATCAAACAGGTATCTCCAAACTGGTGTCAGGTATATTGACTGCAACTGTAAAGAGACAGGCAGAAATTACAGGACGCCTCTTGTCTTGAGAAATAAACAAGCGGCAAAGTTAAAAATGGAAAGCATTCTTCTTTCTGTGGTTATGCAAATAGCTGTTTGAAAACGGGTTTAAGACTTAGTGGTGATAATGTAGTGACACCTTTGAGCTTGTGTTCACCTTTGAAGTATTGCTGTGCTTCGAACAGCTCTGTTCCTGGTCTACCCCAAAAGTTCCCCACATGCTCCTGTAGGAAGCTTGCAAGAAACCCTGTTACCCACTCAACATGTCGCGCTCTGTGTGTTTGCACATAGGCATACATGCACACGTTCACCTGCTCCTCTCTAGGATTCTATTCCACCTTAGAAGCATGTGCAACAGTTCAAGATAATGAGTAATGAGACATGAGAGAAGAAAGCCTTCCAAACATAAAATGCACAGCTAAATGTCTTGTCATCACGTCCATAAAACTGTGTTTCAAAAATTACATTTTTATATTTTCAGCCCTTGTCTGAACTTGACCAGAAAGGAAAAAAATAGAAAAGGGAAAAAGTAAAACATAATCTTCTAGATGTTTCAGACTTTTCTATTTCCTTTGTGTCTGAGAACTGAAACTGCCAGTTTCAGTGAATGAGACAGCATCTCCTATGAATTCCCAAATGTATTCTACAGAACAAGGCAGAAAAAGCACTAAAATATTTTTGACAGCCTTACTTCAAACTTCTGTTTCTTAAATAAGTTGAATAAGTTGTCAGCTTTTTTTTTTTTCCTGAGAGTTCTGGGAGAGTCCAGAAGATAGCAAAAGATTGAGATAGATGACTTTATGCCAAATTGTACCTGCTAAATCTCCGTAGAGGAAACTCTCCTGTTTGTCTCAGCTGAACATCAGAGGAGGTAAATTAAAGTCTAGGTAGTGAAGAGAGGACTAATAAGCTCCCCAAACTAGGAGCAAAGAGAATTATAAGTCATCTGAGGTTTGAAAGGCAAAGATAAAATCCTTTCCTTTAACTCAACCAATAAAAACTTAACTGGGTGCCAATAATACACTCTTCTGGAAGTTGGGACTTCCGTGTGAAAAAGGCATACCTGCCTCTATGGACCATGGAGCTTGGGAGCAGATATCAATAATCAATAATCATGAAAATACATAGCAAGTACGAAAACCCTGTGTACTTGTTGCTATGAGACTACTGTATGGGGGGATTTAATGTAGACCTTGCTGTGTAAAGAAAGGCTTCTCTGAAGATAAATTATATGAAATCAAAAAGATGAATAGTTAATTCAGCAATGTAGCGGTGGAAAAATTTTATTTTGTTGAGTTTTTAGCGTTTATAATCCAAGATGGTTTGGGATGTGTATGAAGTAGTTTCAGGAGCACCAATAAATTGGTTTGATTATTGCAGACCAATTGAGTTCAGGCAGGAAATGTGCCATTGGCAGGATCTCTTCAGGGCCAAAGGAGTAATCATGAGAGAGGAGTTGTTGCGGGCCCTGCCTTTAAGAAGCAATAAGTATTGTGGAGAGGAATACTTCATCACAAAGGTGCACCTACCAAAGACAGTGTGGTCCTGGAGATCCCGTGTTCTCTTGTGCACTGGGGGCACTGGAGACAGGCAGGGCAGCCCGGGGGTTGAAATGTCAGAGGACGTGTCTGAGGAGAATAAAATGCCTTGAAGGAATAGGGTTCAGCCAAGCATCACTAAGTGTGGGGAGCATTTCCACATTTGAAGGAAGGTGGGAGCAGTAGTGCGCTGCGTTCTGGAAATGACAGCAGCTCTCTATTTGAAGAGTGAAAGTTTGAGCTCTCAAATGGTACGGAGAGAGAACGGATCGTGCAGAGTTGCAGCAGGGTTGTCAGAAGCCTCAGCTGCTATGCGAAAGGAACTTATTTAATAGTCATAGAAAGGAGAGTGCAGTTTCGGGAAGTTTGTACCAGTTGTATTGTAGAGGTTCAATTTTGTGGAAGCAAGGTTGGTGACAGCAAAATGAGTCATCCAGCTGAGAAATGTTAAAGACCTGAACTACAGCATTGGTAAGTAGGTAGGCAGGAGGTGGGAATAAGGAACATATTTGAGAAATATTTAGCACACTGAATGGGCAGTGCTTAGTCATTCCTTAGTAGGGACAAGGAGGTAAGGAAGAGAGAGAAATGTCCCACATGGGTGACCATGTAAATTCTGGTCCACTGTTCATTTTGGGAACCTTGAAAGACAAATATATCTGATGAGAAAAATGATGGGCTATAGCTAACTGTTAGATATCTCAGAATCCTATCTGGCAACTGAATATGCAGGAATAGCACAGGGCTGGTGATGGAGGTTTTAAAATGAGTGGATAAACCCTGGAGAGAACACGTGTTCTAGACCCAGAGTCAATGGAGAAATATTAAGAGATCCTCACACTTGAAAACTTGACATAGTAGTGCCAGTTAGATGAGAAGCTTATTTAAAAAAAAAAAAAAGAAATTATTCAAGAGATTGGAAGATCCTGTATAGATATTTAAGCTACGGCCAACCCTATTGGCTGATGATTTCATGTTACATCATTGAGAAAGAGAGGAATGAAGAAGATAATTTTTTGTAGATTGAGAAACTTGGGGAAAGATGAAGATGCCATAGCCAGCAATGGGGAAGGATCTCCCAGGCACAGGGTTTATAGCGTGAATGAGTGATTTTGAATGGAAATGCAGTTTTGTCACAGGGACTTAGCTAATGATATGTTTCTGAGCCTTAGTAGACCATTGTGATGAACAAACTAATTTATGTTTAGTAGCTTCTATTTGCATGTGAGCCATGTATTATCAAGTAGTTGGCCTTGCAAGTAGGTTAAATATGCCTCCAGGATACCTCTTCACAATATTAATTTGCTTAACAAGATCTTTCTTCTTCAGTATTAGATATGGAAATTTCAGCTCAGTTGAAGACTGCTTCCAGATCTGAAGTCAGAACTGATGACTTCTTACTATTATAAAGATTTGATATCATGAATATGTATGTGATAAGGAGAAAAACCTTGAAAATGTCAAAGATGTGTCCCTTAGAACCAACACAAGTTGTTTTTATTCAGTTCCCTTTACAGGAAATTCACAGATTATTTAAATGTGTGCTGCATATATCTCGAGGAGTGCAGCGTCACAGTTTGGAATCGTGTGTTTGCTCTCACTTGGAGGAAGCTTGCTGTCAGCATGCACCAGCAAGCATGTGGTGTTAGCAGTGTGAGAAAGGAAGCCCCCAGAGAACAGCAGCACCTCCGGCTTCCCTGGTTCGCTAACCTGCACATGACCTTGAGGCTCTGTGTGTCTCACGTTCTTAGCCGATCTTAGCCGTCTCAGTTCTCTTTCCTTTACTATCTGAGTGCCCATCCACCTGCTTCTCTCTGTGTCTTAAGCATACCGTGCTTAGTCCAACTCTTCTGACATCAGACTGGCGTTCATTTTCTAGGAAAACATTGCCTGAACTCTATTTGCACACTACACTTCACTTAATAATCATAGCTGATCTGTATCGAGTTAGGTGCTTATTTGATTGTTTATTTTCCTCACAAGAGCTCCATGGGAGCAGTGTCTGTGATGGTTTAATTCAACATTGCATTTTTTTAATCCCTCGCCCAGTGTTAGGCCATGATGAGTGCTTAAAAATATTTGCCGAATGAGTATGTGAATGTAGGTTTTCCATCTGAGGTTACACCTCTGCCGATTAGGAGAAGCAGACTACTGGGTACCTAAAGAGAGGCAAGGAGAGATGAGTTTTAGTTTGCTGTTGTTTCTTGGAAAGTATCTAATAAATTATTATGGGAAAACAATTCTTTAACAGAGGTGAGCACACACATACACTCACACATACAAACACCTGGTGGCTGATTCATATAAGATGTCCATCAGTCCTTGATTCAGGATACCTCATTCCTCCAAGTCTTTCTCTGGGTTTTATCTTAGCCCCTGGACTCAAAACTACATTTTTTCTATCTCCACATTGTTGTACCACTGGGTACCTCAAACACAGCTTCTACTCTTTCATTTAACAAATATGAATATGCGTAGACTTCAAAAACGTTTTTCTGTGAAATAAGATTATCTTTTAATTCTCTTTTCCATGGATTTTTTGAAGTTCCTATTCTGGTATGTATTGAATATCCAGCTGTTCAGTGTCAGCAATGCTCTGAGCATTAGTAGTGAGCAGTTAAAGAGGTAAATAAAGTGCTTTTTACTTACAAAAAGGATTTTTATTCTGAGGGCGGAGAGATAAAGTCACTATTAACAAATGATGGCTCTATGAGGAAAGCAGAACAAAAGACTTAAGAAAATTAAACATGATAAAGAGGGAGACATACTTCACATGTGATCATCACTTTTTAGCTTTTTGAAAAGGTGAGATTTAATATGGGACAGAAAGGACAAGGATCCAGCCATGCAAAACTGTGGGGAGGGATCACTTGTGTAGTAAACCCAAGGAAAGATGGAAATTGACTTGGGGCAAAAGGAAGACTTGGGAGGAGCTGAGGTTGGAGAGAGAGAATACCTCTGGATTTCATTTTAAGTGTGGAATGAAATAAGCATGAGAGTGAAATACCTCCATTTAAATTTTCCAAAGATGTCCGAGGCTGCTCTGTGGAGAACTGATTAAAAGGAAAAACTGGAAGGAGTGAGGCCGTTTAATGGGCCATCACAATAGTTCCTGCTGTAGACAGGAGAATGGTTTGGCTCTAGGTAGAGAAGGGAATATATATATATATATATATATATATATATATATATATTCAGAATAAGTGACTCCATCCTTCTATCCCATAGCATGTCTCTCTTGTGCATTCCTTACATAGCTTATTACATTTCCCTTCAGTTCAAGTGGCCACATCAGTAATCTTAGCCTTACCTTTAACTTTCTCTCCATTTCCCTCATCTTCAGCCAGCACTTCATCAAATCCTGTCAAATAACGACAAAAAATGGTTCTCAGTAATATATCTTCTTCATCTCTCTTTTCATGGCCATTGCTTCAAGTTCCATAATTCCTTGCAGGAAAAATTTTAAGAGGGCTGTAACTGCTCCCTCTGCTTCAAGTCTGTAGTCCGTCAAATCTGTTCTGCAGTCCTGTCACAAGAACAGATCGCTTTGCAAATTCCTATTAAAAATACTCTTTGGTGGCCATGTTGTAACCTAGCCAGTTAAGCTGCTGCCAGTGATACCGGCATCTCATATCAGAGTGCCGATTGTGTCCCTGATGCTACACTTCCAATCCAGCACGCTGCTACTGTACCTAGGAAGGCAATGGAAGATGGCCCAAGTATTTGGACCCTACCACCCTTGTGTGATACACAAATGGAGTTCCTGGTTCCTGATTTTGGCTTGGCCCAGCCCCGGCTGTTGTGGTCATTCCAGGGGTGAGCCAGCAGATGTGTGTGTGTGTGTGTGTGTGTGTGTGTGAGAGAGAGAGAGAGAGAGAGAGAGAGAGAGAAAGACTGCCTTCGAATTAAATGAATAAATCCTTAAAAATAGATTCATGTTAAAAACTACTCTTTGACTTCACATTGCTGATGCTATTTTTCAGTTTTTTTTTTACCATGCCGTTTTTCTAACAAAGTTTATCAGAAGCTAACTATGTAAAAAATGAGCCTTTCATAGCAAAGGTGTCCCTCTCCACCTCTCCCTGTGCGTGTGTGCGCGCACACACACACACACAGTACATCCCAGCCTCCCAGCCACTCTCATCATTCATGCAGAATGAACGTGTTCTATAATTCCATGCACTTGACCCTCATTCCACTGAAATTTTCTTGGGGTTCAAAGGTTTTTTTCCTTCTCTCCTTGGTTTCAGGAATCATCTTTGAACACCCATACTGAATATCATCTCTGTATATTTCCATTTTATTTTTAATTGTAAAAAATTAGTATGTTACATTGAGAGAGATAGAAAGTGATCTATTTTAGGCTGAGAAAGAGTGATTTTTCCTCATAATCATCAGATTTTCTTAATGCCAATATTCTCCTTTAAAGATTTGACATTTCTTCATGTTTTGCTACTTTGCAGAAGGATAAATATGAGATATTATCCTTCCCCAACTATGTCCCAGGGAGCTCCTAATTTCTTGATTAAAAGCCTAATTTCATTCCTTCTTATGCAGTAGGTGTTATTGTTTGGCATTTATGGTAAAGATTTATAACAGCAATGAAAATTTTCGAACTGAATAGAAACCACCCCATAGGCAAACAAATGAGAAAGATTTAATTTTTTGCTGCAATAAAATTCTAACTGCACAACATCCACTGTCTCCTCACTTTGCATTTTAAATTTGCACTTCTGACTTAGAGCCCTAGTTTAAGCATATGCTGTTTTGACTCTCCCTCTGCTATTATTAATATAGTTTACTTTCTCCCAGAGTCTAAAGTCCTCTAGCATTAGGGGAAAACTTTAACGCAAAAATCAAGACTTTTAGTTTCATGCCTAAGAAATTTGTTTATGTATATTTTACATGCAAGGGTGTTTATGATTCCATCGATACCTTTTAAGACAAAGACAAATGAAAAGATTCTCCAAAGGCCTATTGTTGTTCTTTGATAGGAGAATTCACAAAAGAGAACTCCTCTTTCACACTTCTTTTAAAAATGTGGCCTTTCTTCCAGTTTAGGGTGACCTTATTCTTATTTATAACACTTGATGTAGTCATATTCCAGTAAGAAAGTACCACCTAGAAGCATCAATTTATTTATTTTATTTATATAAATAAAAGCATTTATTTCAATAGCATACTATAAAATTGTGAAATATTTCTGTGAAGTTTGACAGTTTTTCAAATGCCACATGTACTTACTCTGTTACTTATTCCTCATGATAGTTTTTAAGGAACTCTGGGTAACCATTTTCTTGTTTTTATCTTCCATTTAACAAGATGACTTGACAATATTGAGTAGCTTTTTGAAACTCACATTGGCCTTCCTAATGCTAATCCAGAACTATTGCATGTTGGGAATCATCATGGGATTTGCATGTTGGACAGATATGTGTGGTTTTGGGTATTCTTTGAAAAAGTGTTCTCTTCATTTGGCTACAAGTTCATAATCTGACTTCCTTTTGTTATTTTCAGTAAGAATGACCTGTCTGAATAAAATGTAATTATGTAGGTAAAACAGTTTGGAGAAAAAATCTTGTTTTAATGCTTGCTAAAGTAAATAATGTGTGTGGGGCTATTCTGTATTTTACTTATCTTGATGCAATTTTTTATTAACAAATATAAGCAAGAATAGACTGTAAATAAGATAATCTTTCCTCTTATAGTAGCTATAAACACTGGAGATTCCACTACCTCTGCAAGCTTCTATAAAATAAGAATGGCACTAATAGCACATCCAGAATGCTTCTAATTGATTAAAAAATTTATTTTATTATTGGACTATTTAGCACCACTGAAGTTCATGTTTCATAATTTTAATTTCCCTTGTACCTCAGCAGCAAGGTATGAACAATATTGATCACATTTTTAGTCAGTCCTCACTTCAAGGAAACTGATAAATGAGAAGTAAACTTATAAATCAAATGAATCACAATAACACAGGCATTTATCACATGACATTTCTTATTAGAACACAGTCTTTCAAATGAATTTTTGGTTTGCTTAATCATAGACACCACAGTTTTATTTTTAAATAGTACAAGAATTATAGTTTGAATTCTATTTTTGAGCAATGGGATAATTATAAAATGTTCATGTTTCTCCATGAAAATATTGGTTTCTTTTCCTCCTTAAAGTGCATGAAGTAAAAACTGAAGGCTAATTTGAGAATGATTTCATGTACTCCCAAATACGTTTTAGTGCACATAGAAAAATCGTAGAATCATCATCATAATAAATCTGAATAGTGGAATGGAAACAGAAGAAGAAATAGAATGTGGAGGGGCCGGCGCCGTGGCTCGCTTGGTTAATCCTCCACCTGCTGCGCCAGCATCCCATGTGGGCACTAGGTTCTAGTCCTGGTTGCTCCTCTTCCAGTCCTGCTCTCTGCTGTGACCTGGGAAAGCAGTAGAAGATGGCCCAAGTGCTTGGGCCCCTGCACCCAAATGGGAGACCAGGAAGAAGCACCTGGCTCCTGGCCAGCCGTAGTGGCCATTTGGGGAGTGAACCAACGGAAGGAAGACCTTTCTCTGTCTCTCACTGTTTATAACTCTACCTGTCAAAAAAAAAAAAAAAAAAAAAAAAAGAATGTGGAGCACTGGGTCTTGTACCTAAGAGCAGTGCTTACTAGATGTGTTGCTATGAACAGTTTAATCTTCCAGAGCCCAGGACTCTTTGGGTTGATTATGAGGATCAGGTGATATCACGTAAATAGATGTGTTTTTGAAAAATGTAAAAGTAGAAAGCCAGTTTAAAGAACCTGTAGTCTAATTAATTAAACACAGACTTTCTGACCCATTGATACAGCAAAACAAGAAAATCTATGACCTGTGTATATAATGCACATTAAACAAATAATTCCATGAGAGTGAAAAGGATTTGTCATGCTCAAGTTTAACAGCCCACTACTGCTATTTTCACCAGGCAAATTACATGCAGAAAGCACGTAGCAAGTTGTTATTATAAAGGAAATTCCAGAGTCTTGCAACTGACAAGCAGTAATCTGTAGGTGTCTTGTTTTACCCGATAGCACGGACTCCTTGACACTGGAAGGACTTTCGGCAGTGTTACACCCGTAGGGCACACAAATACCTTTGGGGATGTCTGAGCCCACATTGAGCAGAAATTTTATTTTGGATAAATAGCAAGGCAGATAAGCACATTTCGCCGTGTTATCATCATTCATGGTATCAGGGAAGGTATGCTATTTTTTAATCTTTAGGTAAAGAAAGGAACATTAAATATATTTAGTCTGTGAAGTAGCAGTGCTTGTGCTCAACGAAGACTTACTCTGTAATTTTCTGCTTAATGATAAAGGGAGAGGATAGATGCAGGAAGGCAAATCCCTCCCCTCTGATTTTGCGAGAGTGAAATTAGACTTTATCTTGGCAAGTGGTAGAGTTGCTCTGCTGAAAACACAGTATCAAATTGAAATTTGCGTGTATTATCAGAAACAGTTTGTGTAACAATGCAAAAACAGTTATGCATGTGATAAGTGTTCTTCAAAGGAAACAATCAACTGTGGGTTGATACTTCGCATAAATAAACTGTGGCCTGTGTAGCTGTTCTCAGTTATAAGCTACACAAAGTGCAGTGCTTCCAAAAGTGGATCGCATTCCAGGAAGATGTCAAAATGTTTCATTAGCTGTCTGTTTTGATTTGTTTATGTTGCTTATCTGTATTTGCTACTGCTTCTCTTACCTTGAGTTTAAAACATTTTGAGAGTAGGATTCATTTTCCTTTTTACTCTATTGTTTAAGATAGTTTTTGACAGAGGATCTGGCTCCACAATTATCGCTTCACTCTTCATTAATGCCTCACCCTCAAATTATGTAGAAGCCAACTCTGAAATTGTCTTAATGTCAATGTCTTCTAGTGCAGCAGAGTACAGAGATTTTCTTGCCTAGGGTCTTAGAAGAGAGTAGAATTATGTTCTTCTGAAATGCTGTTGGGCTTTCAAGAAGGGTCTAAGAAGCATGTTCTCGAAGGTGGGAAGTGTTCGGGAGGTAATAGAAAACTGCCAACTGGAGATTGGAATCATAAGTAGTGGATCACGTATAGAAACAGGGTTGTCCTCAGGATGGAGTCCAATAGCAGCTTTGCCTTCCACCTTATGAACCCGCACTTGCACCAGTAAGGTGAAGCGTTGCTTATAACTCCCATGATTGGGTCAAGACACTCAAAGGGAAATGTGCTGGTTTTAGATTAATAGTACTCTCTGGCTGTTGCCAAAGATAGATACAAATTCCATCTGTAGAAGAGCATCCCAATTTAGGTCTAGGGGATTCCTCAGAGTAAGACCAAGCGACCAAAGAAGCACAGAGTTCACAAGATCACAGTGAAGTAATCACCATGAATGAGAATCAGCAGAAGCAAAGACTGTAGTTACCAGAATCCCCGGAAGCGGAATATAGGCTTTGACTGAAATACTTCAGAAATAGATAATCGGATGATCTCGACAGCAAAAGTTATTGAAATCATGACTGAATGCTTAAGTAGCAGATAAGTCACAACTGAGAATATCAGTAAAGTTAAAGATATATCTGAACAGATTACCAGGGATTCCACGCAAAGAAGCAAAATGGGGAATATGAAAGAGAAGTTAAGAAAACTAAAGAGTATAATGAGGAGATCTGATATATACTCACAGCCCCACAGTGTAGACTAGAGTGATGGAATATCTCAGAATTTCTCAGAATGATTAAAAGATAGAATACACGCGATAGTATGTTCTATTTTATTTTGTTTTAAGATTTTATTTGAGAGAGAGTTAGACAGTGAGAGGGAAAGACAGAGAGATCTTCAATATACTGGTTCGCTTTCTAAATGGCCTCAATAGCAGGAGCTGGGCTGATACAAAGTAGGGGGCCAGGAACTTCCTCCAGGTCTCCCACACGCAGAAGCCCTCTTGTGCTGCTTTTCCAGGCCATAGCAGAGAGCTGGAGTGGAAGAGGAATAGCTGGGACTAGAACTGGCACCCATATGGGATGCTGGCACCACAGACAGAGGATTAACCTACTGAGCCACAATGTTAACCCCAACAATATGTTCTAAAAGGAACAAATAAACAGAAATCTATACCTTTGCCTATCACAGTAGTCATATAGAATACCAGAGACAGCAACAACCTAAAACCAACCAGAAAGAAAGACAGCCTACTATGAAGGCATACCAATTAGACTAAGGGTACATTAGATCGGAAGCAACAATGAAACATTCAAAACAGTGCAATAATTATTTTGAGGTGATAAGAAAAAAAAATGTTGTAATAGTTTTAGAATCTAGGATTATCTTTCAAAAATGATAGCTATCAACTTTTTAGATCATCAAAAGCTGAATATATTGCCACCAGAAACCCTTTGCTGAAGGGTTATCTCTAAAGCTTATCCTTCCAGAAGAATGAAAGTAAACGTTAAGGTGCAAGAAGAAAGGGCGGGCAAATAAAACAGTATGACATAGATCTGAAGAGGCAGTGTATGGTCTCATGGCAAGGATGGTAGTGTCTGTGGTTATTGCTGGGGCAGGATTTGATTCAGACATCTGACCAGAGATACACTGTGTGTGTATGCATGTGTGTGCTCCCTTTCTCCATTCACTGTAGCCAAAATATGGCTTAGGGGAACTTTTTTTTTTTTTTTTAAGATGTATTTACTTATTTGAAAGAGTTACACATAGAGATGAGAGGCAGAGAGAGAGGTCTTCCATCCACTGGTTCACTCCCCAGTTGGCTGCAGTGGCCGGAGCTGTGACGATCTGAAGCCAGGAGCCAGGAGCTTCCTCCGGGTCTCCCACGTGGGTGCAGGGGCCCAAGGACTTGGGCCATCTTCCATTACCTTCCCAGGCCACAGCAGAGAGCTGGATTGGAAGTGGAGCAGCCAGGACTTAAACCGGCACCTATATGGGATGCCAGCGCTTCAGGCCAGGGCGTTAACCCACTGTGCCACAGTGCCGGCCTCAGGGGAACTTTTTCTTGAGCGTGTGCTACTCCCCTTGGAATCATGCCAATAGGAGAGCCCAGTGCAGGTGCAGTCTTCAAATAGGATGTTTGAAAAAAAATGTTTTTAGTATCAAGTAATATACCATCTAAGCATAAAGTGTATTGATGTGTTTAACTAAACATGCAGGATAACAAATGATACGATTCATGCCTGTGAAGCCATCATGTAATTCCAAAACTAATCATTGCTGATAACTTTCTTGTGCTCCTTTTATTTATTTGTTTCTTTTCCTGCCCCATCCTTGTGTACCCTCCACTAGAAATAATCACTATTTGAAGTTTAGTCTTTAAATAAAAATACCACTAAATAAAATATTAAATACATGGTTCTTTTAAGTTACTTGATGGATGTATTTATTTTTCATTTACTAAATTCTAATTAATGAATGCCAAGTAGAAATATGATCAATGATGTTTTTAGCTAACTTCTGAAATACAGGGAAATTAACATCATAAAACATGAACTACAAGGCACTAGAGAAAGCTCATAATAACACTGGGCCTACTAAATTCCTCAGAGTAAGAGCAAGCAATTAAACACCTTAAGAAATGGGCTTATCAGTTATTGGAAAGAACGTGCTTTTGGTGTTACATTTGCTTTCTTGGTGAAGTTACCCAAAGTATAAGTTACAGCAACAGCAGCACATAAATTTAGGTGTTAGCAAGTGGAAGTTATCTTTAAAAAGTTTACTTCACTAAAAAATATTACCTTATCTACCTAAAGTGCATTCTTGCTAGTATTTATTATTGTGTTGTTTTCTCCAACCATCAAGACTAATATCAATCATGTTCTTTATCTCTGCTCATCTAAGTCATTGCAAAATGCCCACTTCTCTCAGGTCATCCCTCATTCCCCAGAATGTAATGCTCCTAAGACCTTCTCTATCTCTTTTTCCTGTGTCATCCATTATTCCCCAACTATTGAACTGTTTTACTAACTCTGTGTCCCAGGATGCCCCTCTTACCCAGTTGCTCTTTTCTCACCTATAAGACAGCCATGATCCCATTTAAAACATCTGTTCCCTGGCTATTATCTCCACCGCTAGTACCAATTTCCCAGAGGCATTGGCCGCACTCCAAACTTGCAACCTGTGGGAAGCACCGGTGTGTTACCATTCTTCCCACATCTTGCCCCACCTTCCTCTTTTCTTAAGTTGACTTCTGAGTTCGGTCATTGTCATTGATGCCTTCTTTCCTCCTCATGTTCTTGGCCGAATCGACATCTAATTATTTCCTCTCTGTCGCTCCCCGTCTTCGTGGAGGAACGACACAGGACCCTGCGCTGTTCTTTTGTCTGCTCGGCCCTCCCCAGGTCTGCTGCTGGTTCTTCCCGGGTTGGCTGGCAACCCCTCCACCTCCGTGGAAGGGCGGTTCCCCCTGCCACATTCCCCACTTCCGCAGGGGAGCGGCACACCGCCAGCCGGCTCTCTCGGGGGCTGCACAGGTGTTCCTTCAGGTAGATTTTCCCCTTAGATGTTCCTGGTGCATGTTGTCTCTCTCCTCCTTTATAGTCCTCCTCCGCCAATCCCAACTTGGCTGCCCACATGCCAAGTATGCTGCTCTCCTCCAATCAGGAGCGGCTCTTGCAGCTTATCAAGTTGGTAAGGGGCAGCTGGGTAGAAGCTGTACGCTCCTCTCCCAGCGCCACATTGTGGGAGAGCAGATGCACACAATAAGTCTTAATTCCAGTAACTTAGTCTAGTCCGAGTTGCTCCCAGTTGCTCCCCACACCTCTCTTCCAGTTTCATGTCTGCATCATGAATATAATGAAAGGCACAATGCACTTTACACTTAATCCCGCTAACCTCAAATGAGTCTTTAGACCTGAGTGGCAATGGTCCCAGTTTTCTAGTACATTCTCTCTCAGCATTTTTCTGAATAACTGTTCATATCTTACTCCAGTACCAAAAATCCCCTGTATCTCTTCCCCTTTATGGACGTCCCACTCAGCCGATGACCTTGTCTCCTCTTACCCTGGGGAAATAGAAGTGGTTAGAGGAAGGCCGGCGCCGTGGCTCAGTAGGCTAATCCTCCGCCTTGCGGTGCTGACACACCGGGTTCTAGTCCCGGTTGGGGCACCGGATTCTGTCCCGGTTGCCCCTCTTCCAGGCCAGCTCTCTGCTGTGGCCAGGGAGTGCAGTGGAGGATGGCCCAGGTACTTGGGCCCTGCAGTCGCATGGGAGACCAGGAGAAGCGCCTGGCTCCTGCCATCAGATAGGCGTGGTGCTCTGGCCACAGCACGCCAGCCACAGCAGCCATTGGAGGGTGAACCAACGGCAAAGGAAGACCTTTCTCTCTGTCTCTCTCTCTCACTGTCCACTCTGCCTGTCAAAAACAAGAAGTGGTTAGAGGGAACCTCCATAGGCTTCCATCACCGCATCTACCCATATTCTTGTTCTTGCCTTTAAATGCTTCCTGTCCTCTTATGAGCCAAGTCTTCATGACATGCAACTGAAACCAGCATGGTCCTTCAGCACTGAATGGCACTAACCTTGACTACTGAAGGTTCTCTCCCTCCCCGCCTTCTGTTACCCCTCTCTCCTGTATTAACAAACAGGGGGAGCGACATATAAGCTCATATGACACTAAGGTGTTAACTGTTTTGTGTATTGCTGGTACAATACCCAGTCTCATAGTAGATGTTTAATGTCACTCCCCCTCTTCGTGGAGGAACGACACTAACCCTGCCTAGGCTTCCTATCCGAGTCACGGCCCCATTATGTCGCTCCCCCTCTTCGTGGAGGAACGACACAGGACCCTGCGCTGTTCTTTTGTCTGCTCGGCCCTCCCCGGGTTTGCTGCTGGTTCTTCCCGGGTTGGCTACCGTCCCTTCCACCTCCGTGGAAGGGCGGTTCCCCCTGCCACTTTCCCCACTTCCGCGGGGGAGCGGCACACCGCCGGCCGGCTCTCGGGGGCTGCACAGGTGTTCCTCAGGTGTTCCCAGTGCATGTTGTCTCTCTCCTCCTTTATAGTCCTCTTCCACCAATCCCAACTCTGCTACCCACACGCCGAGTACGCTGCTCTCCTCCAATCAGGAGCAGGTCCTACAGTTTATTGGTTGAACTGGAGGCAGCTGAGCAGAAGCTGTTTCTCCCTTCTCAGTGCCATATTGTGGGAGAGCAGATGCATAGAATAAGTCTTAATTCGAGTAACTTAGTCTAGTCCGAGTTGCTCCCAGTTGCTCCCCACAGTTTAATAATTAGATGTTAAATTAATAAGTGAGTACATGATGAACAATTACATTAAAAGGGGGGAAAGAGAAAATTGGCTGTAACTGATGACATCTACTGATATAAGTTGAAAAGCTGTGACCAGAGGACTGCAGCATAGATAACATTTTAGCTCTCCTCCACCTGTTAAAGTTTTTGCCAGTGACATTCTTACTAAAATTCTTACCTTACTCTACTGTGATGAATTTTCTCTTCCTCACCTTTCACGGTTACTCGTGCAGTAAGAGACACCCATGGCACCAGCCCCTGTGTTTTGGGATGGCTGTGGCTCCCGTCCTCCCGTGCGCAGCTCTGAGGTTGACCAGATCTGCAGACCTGCCACGTGCACCCTTGAGGTGCTGGTGGGGGCGGTTTTGTAAGGGAGCAGCTCACTTAGCAGTCAGGATTTAATTCGGGGGAATATGACCTCTCTAATTACCACGTATTTATTCTCCTGGATGAGTCAAAGAAGTCAGCAAAGTTCTGAGACCTCTTTCTGACTGAAGTAAATAAAAGTGTAAAATTAGAGGCAGTAGTGCGTAGCTTAATTTCTCTGAGCCATTTCAAGACACTGAGATTGTATTTTATTATATGCAGTGGACTTTAAGCATTCATGAGGCAAATGGTTTACATTGTAATAAGATAGTGAAATATGTATAAGCTATTTTGTTTTAAGAATAACTAATATGTGGGCCAGTGTTGTGGCGCAGCAGGTTAAGCCACCACTATGGTGCTGGCATCCTAGATCAGTTTCAGTACAAGTACGGGCTGCTCTGGTTCCAATTCAGTTCCCTGCTAATGCACCTGGGAAGGCAGCAGAAGATGGCCCAAGTACCTGGGCCCCTGCCACCATGTGGGAGGCCTGGATGAAGTTCCAAGCTCCTTGCTTTGGCCTGGCCCAGCTTGGCCATTGTAGCCATTTGGAAAGTAAACCAGCAGATGGAAGATCTCTCTCCCTTTCACTCTCGCTCTCTCTCTTTCACCCTGCCTTTAAATAAAATACAATAAATCATTTTAAAAAGAATAATATAAAATAGCAGAAAAAGTTCTTGCCTGTGGTTTCTTACATGAAAGATTGAAAAGAGGTGTCTAATTGTACTTCTAGGAAAGCATTTTTTATTTTGCTTGTTCAGACATGAATCATAGATAGAGCTAATATGTGACCAAGTTTTAGTGTATTCAAATATCAGATCACTGTTTCAGGATTGTTACATTGTCAATATAGAATTAGACTATTTGACAAAGTGAAACTATAGTATGTTGTGAATCTGTGAGCATATTTGGCTTGTGCTATGTAATCATAATGATTCCCTATTTAAGCTGGGTCTAAAATTGGAGTTGGCATATGAGAAATAATCTCTGGGTCTGGAATAATTTAGTTCTACCTTCTATTTCAAGTTTCATTTCGGTTGTTATTTATGAATATTGTCAAATTATTTAGTGAATATATTGGAGGCTAGCAGTTGCTTGGGCTCTCCTGGATCTGGGTGATTGCTTTACTGATCTAGTTGTTTGCTTACTTGCTTCCTTTTTATACTAACAGAATAGATCACAGTAAG
Source organism: Oryctolagus cuniculus (assembly GCF_964237555.1). Classification (NCBI taxonomy): domain Eukaryota; kingdom Metazoa; phylum Chordata; class Mammalia; order Lagomorpha; family Leporidae; genus Oryctolagus; species Oryctolagus cuniculus. The sequence continues at coordinate 85,972,295 of NC_091442.1, forward strand.
GAGTCTTGAAGGTTATCAAGAATAGGTTTGCCCAGAGAAAAGACATCAGTAGATTTTGTAAAAAGCAATGCAGATTTTGAACTGTATAGACATTTATAGGCTATTACTCAAAAAATGCCATAGAGCCAGTCTTTAAAACCTTCTAAGAGGTGATAAAAATGTGTAGACTGTACCCACTTTACCTATGAGGAGGAGGTGATTGATGCAATGTGATTGTGGCAATTTCAGATATGAAGTTTTCAGAAATAAAAGCGGAATGTGCAATAGGATGGAGAGATCTTGAGGGTGATATGTGAGCTTATACTATGTGAGTGGCAGAGGTTAGCCATGCGCTTGGATGCATGAAAGCCACATTTATTTATTTTTACATTTTCAGCAGCTATGACACCTTGGCAAGTATGATGGCTTGGAGTCCAGCATGGCTTCACCTTGATTGGTGTGTCTTGATGGAATCTTTTCTGAAATGATGTGTGAAGACCTTGCATCATTATTTTTCCAAGCATGTTTCAACAAAGTCATGGCCCTATAAAAGTGCAAATAGAATGCCATGTATCAGACAGTGTGTTTACATTTTATTTTTAGTCCCAAGAAAGATTTATAGTGTTTAGAGCAATTGCTTTGCTCTTTTCTATTATGTTTGATCTGGTCATCCTAACTCCCAATGCAGTATGTGAAACATTTTCTGCTTGCGGTGTGCACAAAGGCTGGGGAATTTGCTCTATGTTTGTGTTTTTTTTTTTTTTTAAAGATTTATCCTGTGAATGGACAGTGGCTGCCTTCTGATGTCATGTTCACATGTGATTGCCCAAAATGGAATGGTCACCCCTGAATTAATCATGTTTGTTTACACAATAGTCCCCAACTGCTTTGTGTGAGGGAAAAAAATTGTCTTACCCACCTGCTGTGGTTTGAATGTCTGTACCCCCTAGAATTCCTGTATTGAAACCCCTAACATGATGATAGCTAGAGGTGGGGTCTTTGGGAGGTCATAAAACTTAGAGTGGTCATAAGCATGGGGCTCTCACGATGGGAGTCAAATCCTTATAACAAGAGAAGGGACACAGGGAGTCTCTCTTTGAGCAGTAGATTCTTGATTATTCAACATAGTTCAGTAATTATAGTGTATGTATTGCTGCACATGTGAGGGTACTTCAGCTTATCAAAATTGGAATTAAAAAGTTTAACTTGGTACAAAAAATTTTGAAATCTTTACATACAAGGGATCTTCACAATGTCCATGGGAAATGCATATAATAAAAAAAAAAAAACTATGCATGAATTTAAAGGCTTCTGTGCACCAAAATACATTTACCTTTTCATTCAGTTTGTACAGACTTTGTGAAGTATGTATGTGTGTGTATGTGTGTGTGTGTTCTAGATGGTCAACATGCAAGCAAAAGACCAAGAGAAAAAATAGATTTCTGGATCTGTCTACCCTAACATTTCAGTTTTTAAATTTTCCAAGTGTAAATCTCCACTTCCAACAAATATCTGAAATATATTTTTAATATGAACATGGTTTACCCAGTGCCCTGTTTCAACTCTTGGAATGAGTGGTCATTTCAGTACATACATGCAGACTCATGCCTCACACATACACACTTGGATGTCCTGTACAGCTGGAAATCCTTCTGCGTAATATGATTATGATTGATAAAGCATGCACATGTTCCCCCTTCTCCTTCATGCTAAAAAGAAATGAATAAACGTAGATTGAGTTATGTTGCTTAAATCATTCGTGTTTGGAATAGAAATTGGCAAGGAATTTGGTTCAAAGAAAACGAAAAGAGAATGCTGTAGGATTTTGTAGATGGGTCAGAGCAGCCAGCTCTTGGTGTTTCAGAGAGAAAGATGATGCTTGCTTGTTGTGTATATTCTTTTCCCAATTCCTTCAAATCTGCTTATTTTCATCCTTTTTCTAGTCGATGTGTGCTTTGAGTCATCAGTCTCACTGTGGTAGCATTTTTGCTTAGTAATTTTACTTGAAAGGGTGAGCTGCATGCTTATTGCAAAGCAAGATAAACAGTGTACTGATTACATTTTATAAAAGCCGCAAGTGAAATTTAGGTGGCCTGGGATCTATGTTTCCTATTTGGATCCTGTGAAGGATGTCCCTGTGAAATAAAGACATCAGGAAACCCCACTTTGAAACAGGATCGTCTTCAGTGAAGGTTGTATCTCTGAGGTCGTGTTCTTCATTCAGTAGATGCACTTGAAAGTCTGTTAGAAATAACCACCACCTTTGAAATTATTCTGTTACAATCACTGTTTCTCTCCCCCAAACCACAGCTGTTGGCATTTTGATTGCCACAGAAATAAATAGCACTCCACATCATGGCAATCACACCCATCATAAGACTTAAATGAATGTTCTTGTAACACCCGCTGGGATGGGACAGATGTAGGAGGGAAGGGTTGAGTACATGGGATAAAATGTCTCACTGACAAATTGAAGGTACTCCCTTAATGCAGCACTGTGTCACTTGTCACCTGTATCTGCTTCGTTTTATTCAAAGCTATATCAAAAACCCAGATACTGTGTTGAAACTGAGACTCAAAATGAATCATTACTATTATCTGTCAGAATTGGCTTTGCATTTGCTAGATTTCCTGTGTTTTCCCTTGCTGTGTCTACAATTTGGTAAATCTTTTTACAGAGATGCTTTATTCAAAATATGACTATAGTCAATATATGACTGCAAAGTTTCATTTCTGAGTTGGAGCATTCTGTTGTGTAGGGGGCTTTGTTTTGTCAGTGTATTTTGTGAAAATCCTTTGGTTTGTTGTGCTAATATGGCATTTTTAATAGCTATATTTTTTTTGACAGGCAGAGTTAGACAGTGAGAGAGAGAGAGACAGAAAGAAAGGTCTTCTTTTTTCCGTTGGTTCACCCCCCAAGTGGCCGTCATGGCCGGTGTGTTGCAGCCAGCATGCTGCGCCGATCCGAGGCCAGGAGCCAGGTGCTTCCTCCTGGTCTCCCATGCGGGTGCAGGGCCCAAGGACCTGGGCCATCCTCCTCTGCACTCCTCGGCCACAGCAGAGAGCTGGACTGGAAGAGGGGCAACCGGGACAGAATCCAGTGCCTCAACTGGGACTAGAACCCAGAGTCCCAGCACTGCAGGTGGAGGATTAGCCTAGTGAGCCGCGGCGCTGTCCTTTAATAGGTATTTTTTTCCACTTTGGTTTGACTCCAGAAGGGTTAACATCATGGAGATCACCATTGACAGCTTAATCTACAAACTAATTGAAATTCAGACTCTTGTATTAGGACCCCTCTCCACTCTTGGTTCTGCTCTCAGCAGTCTGCTAAAAATGCTTTTAAAAAGTAACAAATTGATTTTGATTTTGATGCAGCCCACCAGTTTCAGAAGTCTGTGTGCTATTCTCATTCTGGAGGCATACACTACTTGAAACAATCTGATAATACATCTTGTTCAGTAGCCTCATATCCATAAAGAAATTATCTCCCCTCTCCCTATAGCTCAGTCTTAATATCACCCTTGTAGACACACTTGATTCTTCTTTGGAGTGTTAGAATTTGTTCCTGTATTAGAATATAAACTCCTGGAGCACAGCAAAATCATTCAGACGTGAGTCTTCCAGAGTGCCACAGCATTGCATGGATAATCCTTCTACCTACCTCTTACTTTGAGAATCATAGTTGAGATAATGAATGCGTATGTCAGAATAACTGGTGAAATATGCCGATCATGCATTTACTATTAGCCAAAGTCACAGAGACTCAAAAATACACTATGTTGTTTTAAAGATTTATTTATTTATCTGAAAAGCACAATTATACAGAGAGAGAGACAAAGATCTTCCATCTCCTGATTTACTCTCCAAATGGCTGCAGTGGCCTGGGACTGAGTCAAGCCACCCTGACCTCCCACATGGGTGGTTAGGGCCCAGGCACTTAGGCCATCTTAAGCTGTTTTCCCAGGTACATTAGCAGGGAGCTGGATCAGAAGTAGAGCAGCCCCAACTCAAACTGAGGCTCATATGGAATGTTGCAGGCAGCAGTAGCTTAAGCCACTGTGTCACTACCCTGGCCTTCAAACTACACTGTTCTTCATCACCCCTTATCCAGTCTCAGGCAGAAACCTTGACATACAGCAGGTGCTCAAAAAATGTTTATTAAACTGCATTGATATTGATGTAGATTTTACATCTCCTACATCATTTCTATCTGCCAAACCCTACAAATGTTCCTTGTCTCAACAAGCAGTGATTGATTTCCTTTCGTGTGCCAGAGCCTGGGTCTAACAGTATAAAGACAGAGTGCATTTGCATCCTCTGTCTTCCTTGGCCTCCAGCAAAGAAGATAGACACTTATATAACAAGTAGATATAATTTATCATCCTAAGTGTTGCAAATAATGTATGTAGACAGTATTATGGCAACATAGCAAAATAAGCTATGAATAAGAGGTTGTTAAACTTTTTAAAAATGAGTGAAGTTTGTCAAAGAGAATGGAAGAAATACACTGTTAGCAAAGCAGTCTATTATAAGGAATGGATACTCAAAAGAACACCTGTCAGAAGTTTCCTGTGGCTCAGGCAGAATGAACATTGATGGCTTATTTTGGATGCCAGGTTATAAAGGGCTTGTTAGTGCAGATCTGAAGCGTCTGGATTCTTTTCTGTAGGCACAGGTTGAAACCACGACAACACCATTGTGTTCTAGGAAAACAAATGATCAGATAGGGAATAGATGGAGTACGGCAGAGACTGAAGTCGGGCAGAACCATAGAAAGCTGCCCGTTTAGAGATGGGATGTCATGCTGAGCTTTCATGGTGCCATCAGAAATGAAGAACGATCAAGGCAAACATACTGTGAATACTTTATTTTTTTTGTTGTTTCTGAAAAAGGAGCTAAGAAGAAAGCCAGAGGGCAGGAAATGTGGATAAAGACATAAAGGCTAGAGAGAAAAGTTTCTTCTGCATGCTGGTTAACAGAGGCTGCTGCCTTTCTACCATGTAGAAAAGCCCAGGGTCCCCCCATGGATAGACTGAGATGTTCATGTGGGTCCCACTGCCCCTCCTGGAGACCCACCCTCTGCTCCCCAGACTTCTGTCACGACACTGCCACTCTCACTGAAAGTAAGCCCATTCTTATGATAACTGATTTTTCATTTTAGAAACAGTGATTTTTTGGTTCTGAGTCTTGGGAAATACTGAGCAAGCAATACTATTTAGGGCTTGCCTTGAGATGTTGGGAATCCTAGCCGGCACCGCAGCTCACTAGGCTAATCCTCCATCTTGCAGCGCCGGCACACTGGGTTCTAGTCCCAGTCAGGGCGCCGGGTTCTGTCCCGGTTGCCCCTCTTCCAGGTCAGCTCTCTGCTGTGGCCAGGGAGTGCAGTGGAGGATGGCCCAGGTGCTTGGGCCCTGCACCCCATGGGAGACCAGGAAAAGCACCTGGCTCCTGGCTCCTGGCTTCGGATCAGCGCGATGCGCCGGCCTCAGCGCGCCGGCCGCAGCGGCCATTGGAGGGTGAACCAACGGCAAAGGAAGACCTTTCTCTCTGTCTCTCTCACTGTCCACTCTGCCTGTCAAAAAAAATAAAAAAAAAAAAAAGAAAAAAAAGAAAAAGAAAAAGAGATGTTGAGAATCCTATGTTCTCCCCTTTCAAATAACTGCATGTAGGAGAAACCACTTAGAAACTCACTCTATCCAAATGTGAAGAATAAGTGTGTCACTGAAGACAAAATATAAGCACCTAACAAATTTATAAAAATGGCATTAATAGATGTGGTCATCAGGGAAAAGAAATTAGCACAGCGTAAGATAATATCTTGCAACTTTAGATTCAGTAAAATCAGAAAGTTAGATATCACCAACCAGGTGTTATCAAGGATACCCCTGCTACATGCTGATTGTTAATACATTTTGACATGATGGCTTGGAAAGATAGTTTGGTAATATCTGGCAAAGTTAGAGACCCCTGTGATCCAGAGCTCTCCCATAAGTGAATGCAGGGATGCCCGAGACTTGATGGGAGCCCTCTGGTAAAGAGTTTATATTCCCTCATTAAGGTAGTAATTTAGTGGAATTCATGTGGCAGAACTAACCCTTACTGAAGTCAACATGGGTAAATCCAAAAAGCTGAGAAAAAACTCAAATTCCAGAGGAGTACTTGGGCGGGATGGCATTCTATGAAGGATGATGACAGATCTGTAAGATGAAAACTTATGAAATAATCTTTGCATTTATTATGTGTGCACAAAAAATAAAAATGTAAAACATGCACTGGGATGATGAATGTCAATTTCAAGACAGTGCTGTTCTCTGGGGTTGTTCAGAAATTACACAGTGCGATATGTTTGTGGGTCTCAATTGTATTTATGGAATTTTATTTGTTAGATAAGTACACAGTATTTGTTGCATTCTCTGAAGTTTTTGTATGCCTAAAACAATGAAATAAATGATAAAACCCACATGCAGCTTTGCTCATGTGTTTATATGTATTTAGTCTGTCACCCATCAATCTGTTCAGAGACCTATTCATTTATTCTTATTTTCCTCTGTAAAACTAATGTTATTTAAAATAATCCCAGAAAAGTTGATTAGGGCTTAAACCAAGTTGGAAGAGTGGACAGGATATAATTAGAAGGAGACAGGTTTGAGAGAGATTTGAGGGTAATTTCCCCCAAGACTTCACAATTAGATGAGAGTGTGTTTATGTGTGGTAAGGAGAATGCAAGGAATCAAAGATAATTTATTCAAGTTTCTAGCTTATGTCCCACAAGCCAGTGGAGCAAAAGAAGAGGAATGATACTGGAACTGAGGAAATAAGGTATCTAACATTTTTTTTTCAGCTCATTTAATGCTTTTTTTTTTTTTTTTGTAAGCCTAACAGGTCATCTTAAAAACTTTATTTCCGTAATTATTTATTAAATATTTACAATGGATAAGACACCAGTAAAGAGATGCCTATATTTATGCATACATGGTATTTTTCATTAATATGTTTCCTAAAATATTTATACTGTTACTAAACTTCATAGTCACTGCTCCAGTAAATTCAACTGGGTAAGTAATTTCAACTGAATACAGTTGAATGGCAATAGGTAGCCTTCATTAAGTTATTTGAGAACTACTTTAAAAGCAGTGACAATCCATTAAAAACTTAACTGTGCAAACTCATTTAAGTTTGCAGATTATATTTAGAAGGAAGATTAAAGGTAATTATCATGAAAATATCCCCAAATGTGTAGTATAGTAATTAAGTAATGGCTAGGTCAGGCAAACTTCAGTCATTCTTTCCTTAAAGTTACTTAGTTCATACAACAGTAAATATGCAAATGTGTGCATAGCGGGTCATTTGATGAAAATAAATATACCTATAAAATTACATGTATTGGTCTATCATCAGCACCTTCATATTTTCCGAACATTTTCTCATTTCTTGATTAGCCTTCAGCAAGGCTGAGTGGCCACAGGGAAAATGAGATAGAGAGAGCCTGATTCCTGCTGAATTAGGACATCATAGTGAAGTCTTCTTTCCTCTTTCTCTGGCTCCCACCCAGGTTCCGTGTGCAAAGGTCTGCTTTTTCAGCCCCTCCTAGTGGAAACGTGAATTCCCAATCCTAGTCCCATTTTGTCTTATATTCCTCCTGCGTGTATTTCTCTCTCAGACTACAGGACAGGCTCAGGCTAGATATGACTGTGTGTTCCAGTCCTGTGCATTTGGGATACCGAATGTGTTCAGCTGAGTTCTTTGGCATCATCAAGGGCCTTAGATTAGAATCCGAATTGGATGGTCTTGACTTTGCTCTCCCCTGCTCCAGTATATATCCTGTAATTGTCCATGCTTTCTCCAACACTGGACAAGTAAACCAAAGACCAAAATGACAGTAAAAGCAGAATTGCCTAGAGACTTGACAAAGATCACTTGCCTGCCTAAGTGTGACTGCCAGTCAGCCCCTTTGATCTAAAGCATCTGTCCAAGGAAACTAGAAAGGTCTGGTTCTCTTTCCTGGTCTGTGAAGCAGACAATGGTGTCACTTGGGGTGCAGAGCCAGGAGCCCCATGTTACTGGACTGCAAGCTGTTTTCTGCCTTGGCCAACAAGCTGAAAATTTCTTCTTTTAAAGACAGTGTGTGAGAGGGAAGACCTCAGTTGTTGTGGTTGGGTTTCCCCCAGCACACAAACTGTAGCTACTGGAGAGAAATGGCACCAACATGTATCAGATAGCAACCACCTGAATTTTTTTTTTTTTTTTTTCTGTTGCATAGCTATGTAGTGTTAATGTCTGGTGAGAAACCTTTACATGCTCTTCTTTGGTTCTCAGAAGGCTTTCCATACCCTTTGCTTCTATTATCATTTAATCATTTATGACTCCTGTTAATAACATTTCATTTAAACATTTGCTTACTTAAATAATTGCATGACCAAGAGAACAATTCTTTACTAGGGAATAGGTACTTGATCTGACATTTTGTTCTGCATTTTACTACCTCTTAGAGGACATTTCATCACAAAAGCTGTAAATGGTATAATCTTTGATCTGAAGGTGACCTCTCAAATGTTAATGAGCACGCGCTACCTGAAGGGACCTATTGTTAAAATGCACATTGTAATGCAGCAAGAGGGCCAGAAATTGGGCATCTCTCTCAAGCTCCAGGGAATGCTGATGCCACTCCCTCAACTATAATTTCCACAGCTGGTCTCAGAAACCTGAAGGCTGTCAGTCCTCTAGGCCTCCATTGTGCTGCCTAAGCCACTGCTGTGCAAGGCACAAATGATAGGCTTAAAATACTAAAGCCTCTGTCTTTGAAGAGAAGAAAAAACAACCATGTAAGAAAAAAAAATGTAGTCTTTTATTCCTGAGTGTCTTAACAGCACTCGAAATTGTGTCAAAATAATGGTTGGTGTTTTCAAAGCAGATAGCCCTGGTGAAGGTTCTCTTACCTCACAGTTTAGCACACCTGCATGGAAACCTCATCCATTTCCATTCACCAGATACAAAGTTACGGTAATCTTTCAGATGTTCCCTAATGCATATTTGTAGGCCTTTCAAATAGGAAATTTTAACATAGACATTTACATCCAAACCAAAATGTTACAACTGAATGTGAAATGTACAACTGCTTAAAAATATTGAATGATGGTCATAAGTATACACATTTTTCGTTTGCATATATTTTTACTCTTTAGGGAAGGCAGTGGTTGAGAAAATGTAGGATATGGGAACTTCTTGATATCTGTTTTCCCACATTAAGTTCATAATAACAACTCATGATTAGTTTTGTTTAATGAGGAACACACTAGAATTCATGATGCAAAATTAAAGTTGTTACAAAAACTATTATAATTAGCATTCAGAAGTCATTCCAGAATAGATTTAACTTATCCTAGTTGTGTTTTATGAGAATAATATTGAAATACTACTATTGTTTGCATCATTTCATGGTACGTAGGTAATGTCAGAGTGTTCCAAGGACAGAAGAACCTCAGGCTACAATTCAGTAATACAACAGAAAAGCCGATTTTGCAGCATGCTATACTTTTTTTTTTTTTTTTTTTTTTTGACAGGCAGAGTGGACAGTGAGAGAGAGAGACAGAGAGAAAGGTCTTCCTTTGCCGTTGGTTGGTTCACCCTCCAATGGCTGCCAGCAGCCGGCGCACCGCACTGCGGCCGGTGCACCACGCAGATCCAATGGCAGGAGCCAGGTACTTATCCTGGTCTCCCATGGGGTGCAGGGCCCAAGCACTTGGGCCATCCTCCACTGCACTCCCTGGCCACAGCAGAGAGCTGGCCTGGAAGAGGGGCAACCGGGACAGAACCCGGCGCCCTGACTGGGACTAGAACCCGGTGTGCCGGCGCTGCAAGATGGAGGATTAGCCTAGTGAGCCGTGGCGCCGGCCCACATGCTATACTTTGCCACCCATTTCTACACCCATTTCTTACATGTTTAGCCTAAGAAAAATATCTAAAATACTGATAAAGACAAGGCCAATTTCTTAGCTTTCAGATTCAGCAGCTCTTCAGGCACACTAGTAAGAAAATTCTACTTTGTGTTTTTGAATTGAGAGGAAAAGCAGAGAAAAGAAGAAAATGTTTGTAATCTGATGCAGTCTGTATAGCAGATTGCACGTGAAGGAGACTCTGTCACCATACCATTGGTGGACGAAATTGACATGCCAAGTCCCCTGCTAACCTGAAGTGCGTCCATTTCTGCAACAGAGCAGACTCCATACCCTCTGAGAGCGTTCTCGAGTTCCTGTGACTTATAGATATACTCACAGGTACAAACACTGTATGTACAGGCACTTTGGGGCTAACGGGCTTCAAGAAGTGAGTGACTGACTGTCCATCCCACCGAACCATCTGGTTTCTCTCTGCCTCCTTACAGGGCCTGTTCTATTTCTGGTGAGTAAGGAGCAGTCTCCAACAGTGGCTCTCCCTCCCCCATTACCTCTCTTCCCACTCAGGAAGTCTAAACATTTTATCTACTTATCTCTCATAATTCAGCTTGTGAACATACTTCACCATCAGTTTAATAGCTAGTTATTGATAGTTGTGCAAGACTGTGCTGGGAGACATAGTTCAGAAATGTGTCTAGGGCTCGAGGAGCTGGAGTTTATAATGGTGGTGAGATAACCAAGTTCCTTTAGGAAGACAGAGTAGGTGGTGGTATTTTCAGTTTCCATTGTGGAGCTTCTCACTGCACATGTAATTTAGAGCTGTGTTTATTTGGATTGGTGTTTAAAATTAGAAACTGACCATCTGTATTTTCCTCGAGAAGTTTGGAGTCATCCAGACCAAAAGGTTTTTGAAGATCAAGAATAGCTTATATTTGTAACATTATTCAAGGAAAAGAAAAAATACAGAAAGGTTTGAAATAATGATGAGTCATTAAAAACTTATAATAATTCTGATATACATTTAGAGACAATTTTATAGGCCCTGAAATCAAAATTATAAAGGTTGAGCAGCAGCCTAAAAAATACAAACCAGCATGTGTTAGACCTCAAGCAAAATCAAAGTAGGAAAAGTGACCTTGACATTTGTAGAGTGTCTGCTTTGAACCTGTACATTGCTACATGTATTTGCTTATTTTTCTCATATCTTCCTAACAGCATGCAGAAAAGTTGAAGTTATTTCAGTATTCCACAATGAAGCAACTGGAGCACAGACAGCTTAGGGGCCTTCACCAAGGTCACAGTGGTTAAGAAAGAAACCCAGATCCCTTAAAATCCAAATGAGATCATTTTTTTCCCCTAGTCAGTTTACTCCTTGGAATTCACCCCTTGGAATTGTTTTTACAGTAAAGAGTAAAGTCACATGAATTCAGCTGAAAAAGTGAAAAAAGTAAATCATAAAAATAATTATTTTAAGCTGTAGCACAGAGTTGACAAACACTTAGTAGCTGACCCTATCTGTAAGATGAAAACATAAGCATAGCATAAACACTTAATTTTATCTGATAGTTGAAATATGTGTTTATATAGCAGCCAAAATATTAGCTGCAACCTTTGAGCCAGAGTATTTCAGGGACAAGACATGAGCAGAACAGCCCTTGTTTGTAGATAGCAAGTAGAATATTTTTTCCTCTGAGAAGCACTTTTCATTGTTGTTAACTAATGTCTGAGAGCTGCGGGATGGAAACCCCTGTATGAAACTAGTGTTACAGAATTGGGATTTTTAGAGCTTTTTTTTTTTTAACATTTTGAAGCTTTTTTACATAATAGATTTATATTACATTTATCAGGCATTAATGAAAATCCTATGATAGTTACTTAAGTCCTTTTTTTTTTTGGACAGGCAGAGTTAGGCAATGAGAGAGAGAGAGAGACAGAAAGGTCTTCCTTCTGTTGGTTTGCTATGCCCAGTTCAATTGTCCCCAAAGACCACCAAGGAGCCGATACTGCTGTAAAGCGCAGGAGAGTTTTATTGCGGGTCCGGGCCTGGACTCTCAATCAACACCGACACAGCGGGTCTGAATTGAGAGCCCCGACCCTTCAGTTAACAGGGTTTTTAGAGACATTTTACACATCATGGTACCATTTAGCAAATCATCTCATCCCGCGGGAAATTCAAAGACATCTCTTAGAATTGATTAGTGCATCCGGTGGTGGGAACGGACCTACTAAAGGTGGTTGGATGGCTTTGGGGTTGATGCCTTTTGAATTGATTGGCCGAAGCATAGGGTCCGACTGCTGGGGTGTACGTGCTGAACTGCAGGGTCTCCGGTAGCTATCAATCACCTTATCTGCCCTGTGAAGACACCAGGAACTCTAGGTATTTCTCTGTTATCTGCTAATCGGCTGTTGCTAGGTGAGTTTATCGAAAGGGGAGTTCATGTATTTATTTTTAGGAGCTTCTGGCTCAGGGTTTAGGGCCTGGTCAGGCCCAAGTTACAAGATGGAGGCCTAATTTAAAATAGTTGCACCTTGATCCAGGCTCAGGTCCCACAGGTTGACCCCCCCCCCCAAATGGCTGCTGTGGCCGGCATGCTGCGGCTGGCGCATCGCGCTGACCCGAAGCCAGGAGCCAGGTGCTTCCTCCTGGGCTCCCATGGGGTGCAGGGCCCAAGCACTTGGGCCATCCTCCTCTGCCCGCCCGGGCCACAGCAGAGAGCTGGCCTGGAAGAGAAGCAACCGGGACAGAATCCGGTGCCCCGACCGGGACTAGAACCCAGGGTGCCAGCACTGCAGGCGGAGGATTAGCCAAGCAAGCCACGGCGCCGGCCACTTAAGTGCTTTTTTTAACAAATAACATCAAACTTCTTAAAATGGTTCCATTTTATTATACCATATTTTATCTATTTTGATATTGTTTCCTGTACTGTCTTTCACCATTATATTCACCACTAGAACTTGTGTAGGACACCATAAAAACTGTTCAGTTTTTCAAAACAAGGACTTTTTCATGGTAAATCACTGAAGTGTAAAAATGACTTCAGTGGTTGCATTTGAATTTTGTTCAGGTTTCTAACCTTAAAAGTGAGTTCCCCAGAAGCGCCATCTGGGATGCCACATGTGCTACCAGAATTTGGGGTGCCATACAATATCACCATATGCTTATTAATCCCCAATATTCATAAGCCTGAGAGGGTTCTTGCCTAATATTTAGAGAAGAATTCTCAATACCGGCACAAATAAATGAGGCAGCATGGTACATTTTAGGCTTTTATTTAGTGAGAAAGATGCATAGGAGAGTGAGAGCTTTATCTAAGAGAGTAAATCTGGGTTCATACCGAGCACCAGGAACCAGCCACGTGGAGGAGCATCTAGGCCAGGAAGCCTAGGGTGGGTGGCCCAAAGGTCACGTGCGCTGGAGGCGCAGGGCTACAGCCAGCCCGCTCCTGGCAAGAAGCCAGGGAAGAAGAAAAGGGTGGGACATACCATGGCCCAGGCTTTTAACCCACTTCCAAAGGGGAGTGGTTAATTAACTTGATTGGCTAGTAGGCACCCAAGTGCTGTCAGGTAGGGGCACGAGGTCACCCGGGGCGTGGCGAAGGCGTGGTCTTCCAGCTCACAAACCTAATCCATTTTAGCCTGTATGCCTGCCTACTTCAAAAGCATCAGTACAATTTTGCAGTTTATTTTTGGTTTTGCATTAACAGTCTGAAATATTTGCTGAGAGAAAACAGAGTAGACATCAATTTTCCACTTAACTTTTTACTTTTTATCATTGAGTTGAAAAAATTTCAATTCCTCCAGTCTGAAATTAAGTTTTTTCTCCAACAGTAGTGTCTAGCCAGATTATCAGATCTTCATATTTTACCTATGCATTCTCACTAGAGGAAAAATAAATATTTCTCTAAGCAGCAAATGGTATTTTAAACACAAGTAACAGAAGTTGTTTGATTTTTTTTTTAACTTCCTCGTTATCTTTCTGTGTATAAATTGCTAAATTGCTTCCATAAAATTCCTCTGGACATAAGGGAATCATTTACATTAGTGAACGAAGATGTTTGTCTTCTATGAAAGAAAGCTTGCAATGGCCTCTTAATTGTTTTCCTTCCTTTCTCCTGCTGCAGTATCCGGCTGCGTTAATGAACCTGGGAGCCATTCTGCATCTCAATGGCAGGCTCCAGAAGGCGGAAGCCAACTACCTTCGTGCCCTGCAGCTCAAGCCTGACGACGTCATCACGCAGTCCAATCTGCGGAAACTGTGGAACATCATGGAAAAGCAAGGCTTAAAGACCTCCAAGACCTGACACGGGAGGACAGAACCTCGTCCTCCTCCAGTTGACAAAGCAGACTTCCTTGCCAGACAGGACTTCCCAGCAGTGCTATGACAGGCGCAGGGCAGAGGTCACTGAGGTCACTGCCACTGCTGGGAGATCCACCTTGTTTTTGGCATGGCCATGAACACCAAAAAGGGGAACGTTGGAAACCTCCTGGAGGATGGAATTGTTATCCATAGACTGTAAACCAGAGCACTTAAAACAGGGATCTTTGGGGATTCTTACAAGGGGAGGGTGTCTAAACTATAGACTTCATTCATTTTGGAAAGCTAATTTCAAAATTATAGTATTCCTTAAACACTGTGAGAGGAAGTCAGAGTGTGTGTTCAGCCACGGTAAACTATCAGAGGTTAAGTGCTAACAGGGAGTGACGTAAGCGTAGTGTGAAATCCCAGTGAGCCGCTGGTTGTCCTAACGCTGCTGTCTTACCCCTTTGGGACAGCCTGCTTAGCAGTTTTGGAGCCTAAATGTGCAGTTGTTCCTCAGCCAGTGCTCGTAGCATCTTAATGATGTGGATGTCACTGGCTTTCCTTTGTACATCACTTGCTTTTCATGTTCTGAAAAGGACTTGGAGAAGAGTGCTGGGGAGGCCTGATGTGTGTCAGGCAGGCGTTCTTGACTTTAATGCTGTCAGTATGTTCCCCTAAATGCCTAGTAGAATTCATTGTGTTAAGTGTTTGGAAAGTACCTTTCAGAATGCTTATTCCTGGTTAATGTGCGTACGTACACGAGGATAAAAGGAAAGGGACATTCATAAGTGTTCTAGTTCCAGTCAGCAACAGCTTTTAGACAAATGTGTGTTTCGCAGAGGTTGCTGGTTAAAAAGTCAAGTCTATACAAAGGAGTGTGTGAGGATGGGTGCCAATTTGTGTTTGGAAAATGCTAATCACTTTCTCCTAGGTACCGAAACAGCAATGCTGATAAATTTTCAAGGAATGATATGTATCTTACTTTGCTCATCCCAAAAGACATAAAAAAATGAGTTATTTTAAACTGCAGTAGAGTGTCACATTAGCCTGCATGTGTCAGGTCCTATGCCACGTGCTGTTCTCAGTGCAAACCATTTTTCACTAGCAAATCTGGTGTTTTATTTCGTTTCCTGTTAGTAACCCCTTCAATGATCATTTCACGAGTAAAATAGCATAAATGAAGTAGAGAAAAACATTTACTGAGCACGTTTTGGCTTATAGTCAAACTTTGTGACTAAAAATTAACTTCATAAAACAGTTCATTATCAGCTTCTTTGTAGAGAAAGTAGCTATACTGTATCTTACATATTTATTTATTATTTATTATTCTACCATAGCAGAGTAACAAAAACTTTGATACACTAAGCCGGTTCTTTGAAACTGAAAATAAGCTTTTCTCCTACTTATTCACACTCCATGTACATATGATTAGCGTTTCCATTAAAAGGAAGCTGGACATGCAAATACATCATACTATGTGTTCTCCATATTTTATGTGTTTGTTATGTATCTGCATACAGTGGGATAAAGAAATTAAAGTAGTGTTCCTATGGCATTAGTGTTGTTGTGAGAAGGGCAAATGTAGTAACAGATTTTTTTGAAGACATTAATAAGGAGGCCCTCTTATAATATGTATATTATTTTGTAAGCCTTTCATTGCAGGGCCAGAAGTTAAATTATAACTTAATCACTGTGTTTTCAGAATATTTAACATTTAACAACAAACCCATTGTCAAACCAAAATAGTGGGTTGAAGTATATTTTCATCTTCTAGTACATTGGCAACTGCAAAAGCGGGGAGGGGAGGGCGTTAATATAAGGCTATAAAGATAAATTCAATGTCTAACATTTTTATTTATTTAAATAGTTTTTGACTTATAATGACTCCCTCGTTTTAACATCTTATGTCTTTTTATTGTTACTGTTCTTCTTTCCAGCACTTGGTTCTTAGTAGATTCGCTGAATGCACAGTAGAGGCACTTCATGTTGACCCAGTTCCCAAGTAGCATTAACAATTGGGCCTGTGTCACCAAATGCATGGATCTTCAATAACTAAATGTCCCTGACACTTCACTACAGGGCTGGACTTAGTAACTGACCAACTCGGGGGGAGGGGGGAGTAAGGGAGGGCGTTAGAACATGATCAAAAATGTCTCCGCTCAGGGATTTATGGTGGATTATTGCAGACAGTGCTAAAAATATAGAGCACAAGACAAGTTTACTAAATTAAAATTTTATTTTTTGAGAAACTGTTATTTGTATAAATTATCAAGATTTGTAGGCTTTCCTTTTGTAGAAATAATTGTTTTATGTGCCAGAGAATTTCAATTTTGTTTTCAACAATAAAGCATTGATAACAAATATATTGTGTAAGCCCTTGGTTAATCTACAGCAACAGTTCTGAAATTGTCTGGAATTTTTTTTCCAAAGATTTATGTATTTATTTTAAAGTCAGAGTTACAGAGAGAGAGAGAGAGAAAGCTTCCATTGCTGGTTCAGTCCCCACATGGCTGAACAAGGCCAGAGCAGGGCCAGGCTAAAACCAGAAGCCAGAAGCTTTATCCAGGTCTCCCATGTGGGTGCAGGGCCCAAATATTTGGGCCACCTTCCGCTACTTTTCCCGGGCCATTAGCAAGGAGCTGGATGGGAAGTGAAACAACCAGGACATGAACTGACACCCATATGGGATGCAAGGGTCATAGGTGGTAGCTTTACACGCTGGCCCCGTCTCAGGTTTTAGCAGAGCTGGGAGAAAGGTTAAAACAAGTAAAGGTTGGGCATCAAATAGATATGCTTTGCTTTTAGTGTATCAACAGTGATAATCCCTTTTCAATAGTTACAATAGTAAAGGTTGCCAATATCACCAGGTTTACCATATTCAGGAGAGATGAACAAGGTTTGATCTTATTTTCTTTTGGTCATGGAACTATGGAAAGATGTTTTAAAAATGATGCCAAATATGATGTACTTGTTCATTTGTGGCCTCAGTAGATTGATAAAAATGGCCATATTTGAAAGATCCTGGTCTTGCTAAAAGCACAGCCACGGTTTGCTGAGATTCGTGGGTGTTACACATTCAGGGGTCAATTCTAGCAGTGGTGCAAAGTGACAGAGAAGTCAACAGTCTGTTAAAATTGTTCTACAACCACGTGATTGTGTATTGCTTGTTTTCTTTATTATAGGATAAAATTAGCTGTGAAGACTATTTTATGCCAAATGCTCTATGGGTGGTGAACTTATGTTCCGTCTTTAGAGATAAGGAAACTAAAGCTCAGAGCTGTGAACCAGTGTCACTAAGCTAGAGAGCACTCAGCCTGTCCCCAGCTTGTCTGACGCTCACGTCCTGCGTCACGGACACAGCACTGAACCAGAAGTCAGCAGATTGAGTTTTGCAACCCTCTTGGCATTCTTTGTTACTTTATCCTCTACAAGGCACAGTCTCCATGTCTTTTACTGCAGGAGTTCATGAAGATTCACAAAGGTAATGCATTGAAAAGATCTTAAAAATTGATGTTAGAAGATCGAGAAAAGTATAACTAAATATATTTACTTTCTACTTACAGTTTGAGTGATTTAACCAAGATGCCAAAGTTAGTTAGTAGCAGCACAGAAAAGGCTACTAACATGTCAGTTATTATGATGTCCAATTTTTTTAAAAAAATTTTTTAACAGGCAGAGTTAAATGAGAGAAAGAGAGAAAGGTCTTCCTTTTTCCATTGGTTCATCCCCCAAGTGGCCGCTCTGGCCGGCGCGTTGCGGCCAGCACGCTGTGCTGATCCAAAGCCAGGAGCCAGGTGCTTCCTCCTGATCTCCCATGTGGCTGCAGGGCCCAAGCACTTGGGCCATCCTCCACTGACTTCCCAGGCCACAGCAGAGAGCTGGCCTGGAAGAGGGGCAACCGGGACAGAATCCGGCGCCCCGACCGGGACTAGAACCCAGGGTGTCGGCGCCGCAGGTGGAGGATTAGCCTAGTGAGCCGCAGCGCCGGCCCATGATGTCCAGTTTTAGAAAGTAGTTACTTAGTCCTATTTTTATATTTTTATTTTTTTTAGATTTATTTATTCACCTGAAACGCTGAGAGATAGAGAGAGAGAGATCTCCCTTTCTCTGGTTCAGTCCCCAAATGGCCACAACAGCTGGAGCTAGGCAGATCTGAAGACAGTAGGTAGGAGCTTCTTCCAGCTCTCCCACGTGGCTGCAGGGGCCCAAGGACTTGGGCCATCTTCTGCTGCTTTCCCAGGCATATTAGCAAAGATCTGGATCAAAAGTGGAGCATTTGGGTCTCAAACCATGCCCACGTGGGATGCCAGCACCACAAGCAGTGGCATTACCTGCTATGCCACAATGCCAGCCCCTTAGTTCTGTTTTTAAATCAAGATACAATTTAACTGAAATTGAAACACTATACTCCCAGACCAACATAAGCAGGGACTGTGTCTTTCTTTTCTGGCATTGTTTCTGCAGCTGGGAAGGTTGCTATTGAATAGAAGACTTTAAAATACACTATACACTAAAATTCCATCTATTATTTGCTCATGAGAAATGATACTTTTTAAAAAAACTTCCTAAAAATGTTGAGATTTTGGTATTCTTGACTCTTCATTTGTATTTTTCATCTGAGTGATGACAGTTTTCACACAGTGTTTCCAGTGAAAGAGAAAATGCATATAATTCTTTGTTATTCTGTTATTAGGAAAGAAACTGAGCTTCAAGGGGGGAAATTTAACAATTATAATTTCAGCCCATTTGTGTTTTGGGAGATGATTGTTCACTTAGATATTACATTTCATGCTATAGAATTTGATGTGTACTATTTAAAACATGATTTAATTCATTGAAGGAGTATTGCTAGGAAACTTAGCTTGTAAATTGGAATCGCTACCCGTTGTAAGAACAGAGCCTTTGGCCTTCTTGCCGTGTCATTGGGTGGTCTTCCTGCAGGATACAATCCCAGACCTTTGAGTCAGCTTTTATTCCATCTGCCACTTGACCACATGTTCGCTTTTTGTTGTTTCCTAGAGATTTTAGTTGTATTTTACCCCCTCAAGGACTGCTGGGATTTGTTTCTTGTTAGCTTGAAATTCCTATGAAGTTTTCCTTCTAGATTCCCCAAATGTTCCAGCTTCTCATAGCTGACCCTTGGTGTTTTTGTGTCATTTTTCTATTTCCAAAGAGAGAAAGGAGCATTCATTTCACAAGAAAATCCTTTGATGGGATGAGAAGGTTACAAATATCTGAAATGTGATGAGATCATTACAGACTTCCTACACTAATATAAGACCTTAATAATATCTAAAATGATTCTGGAGATTTCCAAAGGGAGGAAGTCAAGGGGAGAAACAGGGTAGACATGTAAGAAATAGACTAGTAATTGTTATTACTAATAAACAAGTTTCTGGTGTAGAGAGAGAAGATTTGGTTAGAACAGTTTGAAGCTATCTATGTTCAAGATTGGGTCACTCTGTTGCGAAGACAAATGTACAACAAATTTGAAGCCGAGGCTAGAGCTATCTGTTCTGTTCAGAAATAGATTTAATTTTTTCCTTACCTTCCTTTGTATTTGACAGGTATATCACTTACTCAAAACAAAGTTATAAACCATTCAGTCACACGGAGGGAATAGCGTGCTATAAGTCAAGTAATAGTTCAGGGCTTCAAGAGATAGTTTTTCTAATAATTTTCTGTCCTGTCTCTTTCCTTTCCATCCTAAAAGACTCCAAACAAAATAACTCCTGTGAGACCTTTCTCTTGGTAATAGCATGAGTAGCTAGAGACCGTAATGAAAGATTTCAAAAATGTACTGAGAGACAAATCAGCAATTAAATTTGTTTCCAAAAATACTTAAACTACCATGAAGGAATTAAAGTCTTTCTTCTTCTGCTAGACACTCCTCCCATATAATATGAAAGATAAATTACACCAGAAAATCAAACTGGTGAGGGAGGAAAGGGGCCGGTGGGGAAATAGTGATTAGCTTTGATTTTAATACAGGCCCTTTTTCTAATCTTAATTAGCAAGTAATGGCCATATTGACTCTAATTACAATTAGCTTTTTAATTCTGCCAGCATCAGTCTATTAAATGCATAGTCAATTAATAATCTCAATAGACTTTCATTTATTTTTATTGTTTTGTTTATTATTTTAACCATTGTTGTACTTAATAGTTGAGAACATTTTACATTTCCTTTGCAATAGAATACACTTCTGCAAATGTGCCTTTGCCTATACTTTATGATATGAGAACTTAGGAAATTTCATTTGAATTATAATGTTTCAAAATATATTTTTAAATACAAAACTAATATATTTGTTACTCTATAATCTATTAAAATTCAGTAATTTGATTATATAACATAGAAGAGCACATCCATGTTATATTTTATTATCTCAAAAAGGCTCTCCCTAATACCTTACTGATGACATGTATAGAATGTGGTTATACTAGCAAACACTTTTTTTCCTATAAAATTATGTGAAGCCGTTTCTTGTCTGACTTGTTGTCACTTCTGTTTCTAGAAGTGATGATTTGGGGGCTCATGTTAATTCCAAAACTTTGCTCCCTGGCTGATGCTGAGGATGGTCCAATCTGCTGCTCTTACTCAAGTGACCAAAAATGTGGTACTCTTAGAAGTCAGTCATGACAGCAGGCACAGACAGGGAACATGGGTTTGGCCTAAGCTCTGACAAAGAAAAACTATTGTGCCGAGCAGTTACACACTCACAGTGGATCCAATGTAGCACGTACATGCTGAAGTCCTAGCTGTGGGTTGCACCCTGCACAGCCCAGTAGTAACCAATGCTTGTGCCAGGGCTGCTCTCTGGAGTAGAGGGAATACACAAATTCAGACTAAATTCAGTTTGGGGTTTTGGTTTAAGACATAAAAAAAATCTTTATTTCAGGGTAAAGTGATGAATCATTCCTAACCAAACACAGCTGGTTTAAGTAGAAGTAGAACACAGAGGTATTAAGAGAGATCAAACAATTTCCAAATGTCTTCTGAATGCACTGCACGTCTATTTCTTCTGACCTGTTCCTGATGGATCCAGGGATCCAGTGTTCGTTTACCATTTTGCATGCAGGTGCAGTGGGTAAGTGGATGTAACCAAACTGGACATGATCCTCTGGGAAGGTTATTTTTAGCTTAATTTTAGTTTAGTTGAAGCTATTTGTGAAATTAAAGGTTTTCATACAGGTTTTCAGAAAGCTTGGGGACAACCTGATTTATAAAATAGTCAAAGGTGGAGTGACTCTAAACGAAAACAGAGAGGCAGATGATAGCTCCCAAAAAGCAGTTGTGAAATCATAAAAAAATAGAGGTTTCTCAGAGCATCCTAGCTAGTTGAAAGCTCTTTATAGACCAGAGAACAATTATAAAATAGGAACAGCATGTCATTTTCTTATTGCAGTACTACAGCGGTAAATATATTTGCTGCAAGTCTTTATGATTACTAGCTAATTTATTTGATTCCCTTTCATCAATTCTGTCCACCTTTGTTCTCTATTATATGCATATGCACAGGTATGTACATACACACACACACACACACACACACAAACCCACTCAGCATGTATCTGGGAAGTACACAGCTGTACATTAGACCTTCCAGGAGGGGAAGTCCTTGTGAGGAGTGAGACACAATTTGGAATGTTCTGATTAACAGAAGGAAGAAGGTGAGATCAGACCTTTTATCCTTAAGTGAGTGGTTTACATCTAGGTGAGCAAGAGTCAAAATCAGATGAGGTGAGACATTTCATAAGAAATTTTTATAAACACCTTGATACACCTCTTTCACACTGCCCTATGATTATCACAGTTAGCCTGCTCCTGTGATTCACTGAGTAAATAAATCCTTTATACAGAGAACATTTCCATCCTCATCTGGGAAAGAAGCAACACTTGGAGATAGGAGATACAA
Source organism: Oryctolagus cuniculus (assembly GCF_964237555.1). Taxonomy (NCBI): domain Eukaryota; kingdom Metazoa; phylum Chordata; class Mammalia; order Lagomorpha; family Leporidae; genus Oryctolagus; species Oryctolagus cuniculus. The sequence goes on from NC_091442.1 coordinate 85,994,385, forward strand.
AGAATGTAGATTTGTGCCTCTCTGTTGTCAGAATAAGAGAAAAATACCACATTGAACTTTAAATATCTTGGTTTAAACATATTTCACGTGGGAAAAATTAGCCAAATGATCAGATAATACAGATTCCCTAAAATAGGAAGTAAAACATTCATTAATTCTGAGTACTGATAAATTGAGGTGACCACTGGTTCATCCCAATTGAAACCCCTTTCTTTGTTGGCTTTAGCTTCTTGGTTGACATTTTATCCCAGTACAAGACAGCTTCACTCAACTGTTCCTTGGAATTTCAAGGCAGTGGGACCCTTATAATTTCTTTAAATCTTGAAATTAAAATTTCATTTTTTCATTCCGAAGGAGATGCTGTTCTTGTTATAATTGCATTTTTATATGCATAACATTTTATAATTTTTAATTGTTTTTTATTGATAAAAGAGTAAAGATTTCATAGTTTCATAGACACAATTTTAAGATGGTAACATTCTTCCCTCCTGCCCACCCTCAGTCCTCTCTTCCTTCCTTTTTCTTTTATTTCTATAATAACATACTTTCAATTTACTTTACACTCACAGGCTTAATGCACCACTAACCATAATATTCAACAAATAAAAATTAGAAAGACCACTGTTCTATAGGAATATAGACAAGGGCAATATAATAATAAAATCAAAAGATATCAGTTTCATTCTTCATTTTGTATTACTCATTAAATACCATATATCAGAGAAAACATGATATTTGTCTTTTGGGGACTGGCTTATTTCACTAAGTAGAACGGTCTCCAGTTGCATCCATTTTGTTGCAAAAGACAGGATTTCATCCTTTTTTTATGGTTGAATAATATTCTGCCATGTATATATACCATATTTTTTTATCCAGACATCTATTGATGGATATATGGGTTGATTACATATCTTAGCTACTATGAACTAAGCTGCTATAAACACAGAGATGTAAATAACTCTTTGATACGTTGAATCTCTGTACTGTCCTCTATAACATACTAGTTTACATTCTGACCAACAGAGCATTAGTGTACCTCTTTCTCCACATCCCACCAGGACTGACTATTTTTTGATTTTTGGATGAAAGCCATTCTAATGAGAGAGATGATACTTCATTGTGCTTTTATTTTTTTTCTATTTCCTGGATGGTTAGTGATCCTGAGCATTTTTTCATTTGTCTCTTGGCCATTTGTATTTCATTTTTTGAGAAATGCCAGCTGCCCTTTGCTCTTCTCTTAACTGTATTATTTGTTCTGTTGTTCAATTTCTTGAGCTCCTTATATATTTTGTATACTAATCCTTTATCAGTTGATAGTTTGTGAATATTTTTCCCATTCTGTCAGTTGCCCCTTTCCTTTTAGTGTTCCCTTTGCTGTGCAGAAAGTAGTTAGCTTGATTTAATCCCATTTGTCTATTTTTGCTTTTATTGCCTATGCATCTGGGGTCTTTTCCAAAAAGTCTTTGCCTATGCCAATGTCTTACAGTGTTCCCCCAATGTTTTCCTCTTGTGATTTAATGGTATCAGGTCATAGATTTAGATCCTTGATCCACTATGAGTTGATTTTTGTATAGCATGTAAGATAGGTGTCTTGTCTCATGCTTCTGCATCCAGAGATAGAATTTTTCCAAACCATTTGTTTAAGAGACTTTCCACTCTCCAGGGAGTGGTTTAGCTCGTTTGTCAAAGATTAATTGGTAGATGCATGGGTTGATTTCTAGGGTTTTTATTCTATTCCATTGGCTTACATGTCTATTTTTGTGCCAGTAGTAGGTGGTTCTGATTATAACTGCCTTGTAGAATGTCTTGAAATATTATATTGTTTTGTTTCATTTGATTTTTAAGATTTATTTACTAATTTAAAAATCATCCACAGAGAGGGGGGAGACAGAGAGAAAGAGATATGCCATTTGCTGGTTCACTCCCCAGATGGCCACAATGGCCAGGGCTCGGCCAGGCCAGTGCCAGAAGCCAGGAGCTTCCTCTGGGTCTCCCACATGGTTACAGGGGTTCAAGCACCTGCACCATACTCCACTGCTTTTCTCAGACTCTTACCAGGGATCTGGATATATAGTGGAGCAGCCTGGACTCAAACTGGTGCCCATATGTGATGCCAGTGTTGCAGGCAGTAGCTTTACTTGCTATGCCGTACTGCTGGTCCCCAGTTTTGTTTTTGCTATTTAAGATTGCTTTAGCTGTTCAGGTTTTCTTATGATTCCATATGAATTTTAAGATCATTTTTTCTAAATCTGAGAATGTCTTCAGTATTTTTTATTGAGATCAAATTGGATCTGTAAATTACTTTGGGTACTATGGACATTTTTATTATATTAATTCTTCTAATATATAAACATGGACACTTTTTTCCATTTTTTGTCTTCCATTATACATTTATCAAAAGACATAATATCTTTATATATATATATATCCCTAAAACAATCTGACATAGTATACTGTAAACACATAATTAGTCTTAAATCCAAACTCCATATGAGCTTTAAGAAGCTCAAGAATGGTTCTATGACTTGCCCAAGATCCCATTCAGTATGAAAACCAGCTTTTGTCTCGTAATCATATGGCTTTTTACTAAATCCATGGAGGTTTTGATGGGTGTGGACACAATCAATATACATTAGGGAGTCCTGACTCCTTTCTTATCCCTTATTCTAGATATTCAGTATAATTAGAAAACATTCCTACTGGAAAGTCTTTCTTTCAATACTGGAGACTGATTCCAACTACATTCCTACATGGTGAGAGAAAGGAGGAGAAGATCATTCAAGTGTAAGGCTAATGAAATAATCTAAATTTTCTCTATCTGCCTTTTTCTGTTTCTTTGTCTACTGGTCCTGAGAGTTTGATGCTAATTGTGTCTACTTAAAATGTTCTTCCTACTGAAGATTTTCCCTGTGATTCATGTGTTAGTGAGACATCCTTGTTGGCAGCCATGTCTTCTGTAGAATATTGGATGCTGTTTCCTAGCCTTTGTGCCTACCAGCATCTTGTATCTAGAATTTCTGTCCCTGCTTCTGCTGCTCTCTCATGGTATTTTCTTTCTGTTTTGTTTTTTTCCTACTCACAGATTCTTTTCTGATTACCCTATAAACTATTCACACGTATCTTTGAGCGTATGGTTGACTTTAAAAGATTTGAGATGAAAGAGTGATTTTCATCGAACAATGTCAAATTGAATATTGAAAAATTTTGCTCTTAAAATTCCTCTGTCTGCCCATGCGAAGGACAATTTCCTACTGGTTACCTGTTGCCTTGGGCTTTAGCCCTTACCAGACAGCTCTGTCTCTCATGGCTCAGCCCAATTTTTTAAAACTGCTGGATTCACTTAGAGGAATAAGTTCAAAAGACATATTGCCCAGCATGGTAACCATGTGACTTTATTTATTAATGACATGTATTGAAAAATTCTAGAAAGTAAATGTTAAGTACTCTCCTCACAAAAATGCTAACTATGTAAGGTAGCGACTTGTATTAATTAGCTAGGCTTAAGTAGTCCACAATGTATACTACAAAGTGCCATGTTGTAAACAATACATACCACTTTATCTGTAAAGTTAAAAAACAAAAGGAGATTTAGAAAACCGTTCATCTGTCATGGGGGAAAACAAACAAAGCAAAAACTACTCTCACCTTAGGCAGAGGTCTCCATTCCTGTTCCAGTATATGGACATGGATTATCCAGCTGGTTTCCTGAAACAGAGTTTAAACACTGGTGGCCTTCAAGTGGATTTAGACTGCATACATGTTTTGAAAAATGTGAGCAAGTAAATAGGAACCCAGAATTTGAAAAATAATTCTGGGTTTCTGTTTTTTCTTGAAGTACAACATTCTCAGAAGCTGGGGCCACATCCCTGCATGGCAAGTGAGAAGTAGGGCTTTACTCTCACAGGTATCACTGTCAGGACCACCTCTTCTGCTGGCCTCCAGCGGTATTGGGCACAAGACTCCTGCTTTAGTCAAAGACCTCCTCAATAGATGACGCTGACATCTGCAATTAATATATATTTATATATTATATGTTATATATGTTATATATGTAATATAATATATGGTTATATGCTGTTATAAAAAGTATTAGAATTGTCTCTCTGCCCTTCCTGCAAATAACATCAATTTAAAAAAAATTTTTTTAAATGATTATTATCTAGAATTTTTAAAAATTGGAATTTTATTTAGGATTAAAAAATCACATTGTATCAATTTTTTATTCTAAAAGCAATACAATCTTTAGTGAATTTAGAAAGAAAGATGGGTCAATATTATGAAACATTTTTTTTTCTTTCAAGCAGTCTTAATGTTATTAACAAATTCAGAGAAAGCCTGACTCATAAAACATAGCTGTTCATTGGCGTTTGGCTAATGGGTTTTTGCAATTCATCATACTAGAAAAAGGTCCCTTCCTTCTGCACCGCATTCCCTCTGAGCAGTTATTTTTCATATCCCTTATCTTGCAACCTTGCATTTTTCAGCTGAATTTATATACATAATTTTAAATGTGTCCTAATATTGAATTTAATTCTGATTAATGGATAGCCAGTCTCAAACCTAAAAAGAATGTGCTGCTGTGATACAAAAAGCAAAAGAGATAGATGTTTAAGAACACACATATTCTATTTAACTTTTTAACTTTAAGTGAAGATAATACATTGACACTAATAAATTAGTTCATATAAGAAATTGGCTCTTGAATTTGGTACACTTAGTAGGATTTTCTTTTGATTAATAATAAATGGTAACCTTGGAATTCACAAATACCTGAGTTTGTAAGGTGATTAAAGTTAATCACTCTCTGTGTAGAAGTCTATGCCAAATTATATTAAAAGTTCCATCAGTTTAGGAATGTCTTATCTGAATGGTCTGTTTGTCCTCTCTGTCTCCCCAATTGTCTTCAATAGAGTGAATTTGATTAATGGGCTGTTTCATTTTTCAAGATAAAGCTAACATTTTCCTTTTCCCAGCAACACTAGCAAATTACTTGATTAATATCAAAAAACTCTCATTCACACATAACCTTTGAATAAACAAGTTGTGATACTGTTGGCAAGATACTAAGAGGCATTCCTGTAAGTAGACTATAAAGGAAATTGCCTTTGTAATTAAATGTATAAAGAGTAAGCCTATTTTTTGCTTTCTGCATATCTACTTTCTTCTGTCTCTTGTACGTGGTGAATATATAATGAGATTATGTCAAAGCCAAATGCAAGATATCTTTATCCATGCTAGGTTTCCATTTGCATTTCTCTCTCTACTGAAAGCCCAGGAAGAAAACTTAAAAACATTTATGAAACTTAGATGAAGGCTTTAATTTCTAATTTTAGGGCTCTTTGATTTTCCCTTAAATTGTGGTAACAGAGGGTAGTCAATCCATTTTGGTTGAAAAGTAATCATAGATTTCCTTTCCAAAGACCCTTCTAATGATCAATTACCGAAAATGCAGAATCTGAATATCAGCTTTTCTAATGGAGCACAGAAAGGACCTTTAAATGGAAAAATATTCTAGAATAAAGCAGAAGGAGGGGAAAGGAATTAAAATATTATGCCCTGATCATATGCCAGGTACTTTTATAAGTCTTAATGCATGTAGAAGACTAAAACAACCCATTATTGCTGCATTGCTAGTCACCTATCCAGTATTCATTTCACAGAGGCAACTGCCTATTAGCCATTTGCCCAGATCCAGTCAATGGATTGTCTTTAGTCCAAATCAGAGTTTGGCCAACTATGGATTTGTGGGTCAAATTATGTCTGCCATGAACAAGCTCAGATCAGTTTGCACATTATTGAGTGGTTGAAAAAAATATCAAAAGGAGAATATTTTATAACCCATTAGTGTTCTATCATATTTCGAGGTTATAGAGTTTGCAAGAACACAGCAACATACCATCGTTGCGTATTGAGTATGGCTGCTGTTGTGTTAGAATGGCAGGACTGGGTGATTGCAACACAAACTGACTGTATGGCCAGCAAAGCTTAAAATATTTACTATCTGGCCTGTTACAGGAAAAGCTTGCTGATCCTTGGTCCAAGCCAATTGTGATACTCATGTCTCTTGCTTTTCCAGGCTGCAGTCCAGCTGGCAGTGCCCATGTGACAATGAAACACAAGTAGAAGTCTGCTAGGGTGGATTCTGGAAAGGCTTTGGTTTCTTAACATAAAGCTGGCATCTTAACTCCTTTTCCAGCTTGAATATGAAAGTGAACTCTGTATATGTGAGTAGCCATCTTGCAACCACAGAATGATGAATATAAAAGTAAAAGCTAGCACCCTAGAGAAAGGGAGAGGACCTGAGTCCTCAAGAGAATTACTAAGCAGCCAAACCAAAGCCAATACCCACTTATCACCAGACTTTCAGTTATGTGAGAAAAATTGACCTCTATCTACAAGGCATATTCTTTTTGGGCATCATTTGCTTGCAGGCAGATGCCTCCCTTACTGGCATGGATTCCTTTTTCTTCCCTTTAGGCATAGAAACCATTTGGTCTCAGTTTTCAAAGGAGAGTTGCAGGGGCAAGAGGACCCTCCTTGGTATTCTTTCAATACACAGTTAGTAGGTGGCCATCTAATCTCTCCACAGGTAAAGTCACACTGGAATTTTCTCATTAAGAACACATGCGTCCCCAGGAGCATTATCTTTATATGTGGAGAAATATTTATAAGAATAGTCTTTTTCCCTTGGTACCACAAAGAGTACCTTGCGGAAGGATGCCTGCACTGTTGCTGGGAATGGCAAACCCTTCCACTCAAGTCAAATGCTCCCTCTTCTGTTCTCCCAGAATGATTAAGTTGCATTATAGTATCTGGGTTATGTCTATTTATGTACTCAGCCTGGATTCTTCAAGGACAATAGCCATGTCATTCATCTGTCACTGTAGCCTCTAGCACAGTTCCACATACATTATAGGTGGCAGAAAATGGGCAGCAAAGTGTAGAGATGAAAGAATACAAAGTATAACACAACAAATATAGTTTATCAGATGTGTGTAGAGTACTTTTTATGTCTTTTTCTACATGGTGGAAGTATGTGATAAATAAATCTAGCAGTATTAAAAAAATGATCCTTCATTGAATACTTAATAAATTTCAGATGCTATTCTAACCAATTTATATATATATATGTATATATATATATATATAGACTTATATAATCCTCACAATAATCTTACTATTGGTCCCATTTCAAAGATGAAAAACTTGAGGCACAAATCCAACACTTAGGAAGTGTTAGAGTCTGGTTCCTGAGTACTATTTACTTACTTATCACCATATGCTCAAACAGTTTTTCTGATGCATTAGGTGCAGGGAACACAATATGAAGATAACCTTGCCCCATATTATGGGATTACAAAGCAGAATGAGTTAAAATGTAATTTGCTTAATGTAGGTCTAGGGTTGGCACAGGTATAGAGGCAGTCTGCTGAGGTTCAAATTCTGGCCACTGCAGATACTGCTTACCTGCAAATACATTGATTAACCTCTATGCCTCCTTTTCCTTATTAGCAAATTGGGATAATAGTAATACAAGAATATCTAGTTCATAAGGTTGTTGTTGCCACTGACCTTATACATAGGGCACAGTAATGCTGAGAGTAATGCTGAGTAATGCTGAGAGATCCCTAAGGGGTCTCTGTATTCCATGTTTTCTTGCCTCCATTGTTTAGCAGCAGTCCTATTTCCCCTCACTGTTCAGGATCCATCCCTCCAGCCTATACAAGCCCCTCCTTTGCCTGTTGATACAGAAGAGGAGGAGCCTAAAGTGTTTGGATTGTTGTTTAAATTCTCAATTCAATGGAGCTGAGGTAGAAACATTCTGCCCTTCGTTATTAAGACCTCTAGGCCAGCCCAGTGGAAGATCATGGGAACAGAAAGCAGAACTTTTGCTAGTGGGCCACTAGGGGCAGTCATGAGTAGCAGCACTCTGATTTCTACAGCTTGAGTCCTAACTAGTGTTAACTTGGGACAGGACACAAATTATCTTCATGCTTTTCCCACTCACAGAGGACTATATACATATGTTTTCCCCAAGTTCCTTGCCATCAGGTTTCCACTCGCATTCTTTTTAAGTTTCTGAACATACAGCCAAAGCATTGACCAAAGCCATTAAGTTGGTAGATAATGGTATATCTGGCCATTTCTCCTTTAAAGCAAAGTGAACAACCAGGTACGCTGCTTGGAGTTCTGCCTACTGGAAAAGTTTTCCTTCTCCTTCAGGGATGTCCCATTAACAGGCTGTAGTCTGATCTGTCTACTTTTGTGTGGTGCCTACATATTGGACAGAACCATCTGTAAACTAAGCCCAAATCTCCTCTTCCACTGTCAGTTGATTTAGAAAACTGCTTGTGACCCCATGGGTGCATGCTGGGAGAATGAAGTCCGTGTATTAGGAGTGGGGAGCACAGGCATTCAGAAGAGAAAATAAAGTTGCAGTATTCTACTTCTTTCCCCATGAAATAAGATCTGTGATACTGAGTGGTCAGGTTGTCAGATGTGTCTACCAAACCCATGTCAAAGGTACTGCTTATATGAACAGACCTTTGTTTAAAAAATATTTTCAAATTCATTTGATGAAGTGGAGATAGTGATATGATGCTCACCACCTTCAGGAAATTTGATAATGGGGAAGAATAGTCTTGTCTTGAGCAGTTCTCCTTTGGCATGAGTTTGAGACCCGGGGATCAAGCCTGGAACCAGGGAAAGAATGGATCTTGAAAGAAGAGAAGCGAAATGTTTCTTGTGCAGCAGCCAGGACCTGGGAAACCTGGGACAACCCAAGCTTGAATTACTGACTTTACTGGGCCATCAAACCCAGGTTCTGGAGGTGGAGTCAAAAGCAAGAGAACTGCGGAACGTGGATTTAGCAAGCTGTTGACAGAAATGGTGGAGCAAGTCCTGCTGTAAAAGTACCTGGAATGTCCTGGGCTCCTCCTGTGGGCCACAGCCTGACTGCCTCTCCTGCTACTCAGCAAGCTATGTTATTTCTAAATTTAGAGCAGAATAAATATAGGACAGAGAGGAGAAGTAGCAGCATCTGATATTCACAGCACCATATTTTCTATAACCCTAAATTATTTCAGGTTAATTACAGTTACTTGTCTATAGTGCTGTTCTTTTGTTCAGTCCTTACCTGTCTCATAAAGAATAGACAAGATTTGAAAGACCCTACATTAGGAAAAAATAGGGGGGGGGGAGGGAACAGAAATACAAATAGAAAATTGAGACAAAATGAGAAGACAGGAAATCACATTTTTGTTTGTCTAATTCATCTATATTAAGTGAAAAGCCTCAAGAAAATGTTGATAGAAGCCTATCTTATAATATCTTAATGTATAATAAGGTGAACCTGGAGAAGACTATTTGTCTCATTCCGGCTCTGCCATTGTCTAGCTTTGTCATCCTTGAAGGCTCAATTAGAATACTTTGGTCTGAGTTTCCTGTACCTAAAGCAATACATAATCACTTAGTGAACAGAGACAAAGAAAAGGATCAGTAATGTCTAAGTCTTCCTATGACACTTGACCTTGGAACAATTCTTAAAATGTTCATATCTTCAATATTTTATCTGTTAAATGTGGATAATATAGAAATTAAACAATGCAATATATTTGAAGCACTTAACAGAACATGCCATGATATTTGAAAATGTTTTACAATGAAAGGCGTGATATCTTAATAACCATTATTCTTTCATCAGTATTTGCCAAAAGAATTTATTTTTGGGGGCTCATGTTATGGCACAGTAGGTTGAGCTACCACTTGACATCTCATATGAGTGGGGGTTCAAGCCCTGGCTGCTCCAGTTAAATTCTACTTCCCTGCTAATGTGTCTGGGAAAGCAAAGGGAGATGGTACACATAATTGGGTCCCTGCCACCCACAATAGAGACCTGAGTGGAGTTCCTGGCTCCTGGCTATAGCCTGGCCCAGCCCCTGCCATCGCAGCCATGTAGGGAGTAAACTAGGGGATGGAAGATCTCTCTTTTTCTCTGTGTCTGTCTTTTCCTCTCTCTAAGTCTGCCTTTTAACTAAATAAATCTTTAAAAAGAATGATTTTGTCTCTGAATCATAAAACCAATTTTATTCCTAGAATAACCAATAGGAAATTCAAATAGAAATAAATGTAACCCAAAAAGAAAATCTGACTACACATGTTTGCAAATCCTTCTAAAACAATGGGCTACAGATGAAAAGCGTTGCTTTGTTTGGCATGAAACCATTTTTAACAAACACTAATCCATAATACTGCAGTGTACGAGAAAATTATATAAGATCGCCCTAGCTCTTTCTGCCGCTCATTTTGCTAGACAAGAGACAATAATAATTCTCATAAGGATTGAAATGGAAAGGTGCTTTGAATCACAAGAATGTGTATGGGAACTCCAAAAAGTTCATGGAAAAATGAAAAGCTGTTTATTTTTATGCAAAAAAATTGAAATCCATGCATAGTTTTTTCATAATACATTTTTTCCATGAGCTGTCAATAAACCCATGTACAACAAAAGGATGGCTTTTCAAATGAAGGTTATTGCAGTTTATTGGAAGAAACACAGAATACTTTTTCTAGGGAGATGCTGATTTTGGCATGAGAAGGACCGGTTCAGGACAGGAAGAAACTATAGCAAATGATCCTCATAGCTTCCTGGTTGCTGCCAAATGCATAGTAGATTTGGGGGCCGGTGCTGTGGTGTAATAGGAAAGCCACCACCTGCAGTGCCGGCATCCCATATGGGCACCAGGTTGAGTCCCGGCTGCTCCACTTCTGATCCAGCTCTCTGCTATGGCCCGGGAAAGCAGAAGATGGCCCAAGTCCTTGGGCCCCTGCACCCACGTGGGAGACCTGAAAGAAGCTCCTGGCTCCTGTTTCAGATTAGCACAGCTCTGGCCATTGCAGCCATCTGGGGAGTGAACCAGCAGATGGAAGACCCCTCTCTCTCTCTGCCTCTGCCTCTGCCTCTCTGTAATGATTCCTTTCAAATAAATAAATAAATCTTTAAGAAAAGAGTAGGGGATTTGGGGATTGGATACAGATGAAATACCATTTACTGAATACCCACTAAGTCACTGAAATGGTGTCAAAACACATCACTGTGTTTTCTCACTTCACCCTTACAATGTCCCGAGAGGCATTTCAGTGCTTTCTAAGCCAGCAGGAAGCAGCCAAGATTAGAAGTTACCAGGACTGAGCAAATGCTGAGGACTTGCCTGATGACAGACAAGCAGATATAGCATGAGTAGAAAATGCATTTGTCTGGGGAGTAGCTACATAGCTTAGGGGTTAAGAAGCCTGAGTTTCCCAGCAGAATGCCTGGTTTCAGGTCCAGTTCCAGCTTCTGACTCCAGCTTCTTGCTAAAGCGGACTCTGGGAGGCAGTAGTGATGGCTCAAGTAATTGAGGTCTTGTCACCCACTTGGGAGACCTGGATTGCATTCCTGGCTCCTGGCCTCAGCCTGGCCCAGGCTTGGCCTTTGTGAGCATTTGGGAAGTAAACCAATGGATGGGAGGTCTCTGTCTTTCTGTCTCTTTTTCTTTCCCTGCCTCTCAAAAAATACATCTTTTTTAAAAGCATAGCTGCTTTAGAAAAGAGGAAAGAGAAAAGAGAAGAGGAGAAGAGAAGAGAAGAGAGAAGAGAAGAGAAGAGAAGAGAAGAGAAGAGAAGAGAAGAGAAGAGAAGAGAAGAGAAGAGAAGAGAGAGAAGAGAAGAGAGAAGAGAGAAGAGAAGAGAAGAGAAGAGAAGAGAAGAGAAGAGAAGAGAAGAGAAGAGAAGAGAAGAGGAGTTTGTCTGACTATCACATTTAAGCTCCCCCCGCCCACCCTGACCAGACTGAGAGGACCTTCCTCTTGGGAAGCCAGCTGCAAACCTATTTCAGCAAGGTTTGGCTGCTATTTATCACCACCGCAGAGCTGCTGCCATCATCTACACTGGGATTTCAGGCATTTAGCTGACCATGCACAGGAAGGAGTGGACATCTGCTCCTTTATCTCCTTCGGGGAGGTGTGTTGGGGGAGGGGAGGGGGGAGTGGAAGTGGGAAGTGGGAAGCAGTATGGTGAAAATGCTCTGAGGCAGGGCGAAAGGCTGCTGTGGGTGGTGTCCTGCAGCTTCTTCCACAGCTTCTCTGCAGAGAGGGGAGTAGTTCTTGATGACAGTGTTGAAGTGTCTTGTGCACACACAGTGCTGTATCATTCATAGAGAACTCCCGCCCACACACATACACAAACACATGTTATTCTAGTAATCTTCACAGCCGTAATTTGTCGATATGAGGTGGATACTGAAATACAGGAGGCCAAAGCCTAGCAAGTGGCAGACATAAACACAAACCCAGGTCTTCTAACTACTTTGCATTACAACTTCAACACGCCTTAGAATATGCCTGTCTGTTTTACCATAATTCGCCACTTTCACAAGAGGATTACAAAGCTTACTTGCTATTTGAAATTAAAATCCTTTACTCCCTCAGAAGAAAGCTTCTATATACAAAACATAATGGCATAGTAATGAGATTTCCTGACTAAATCAACCATCTCTGCATACCCTCAAATATTATCCTCCCTTTGCTACCTGCAATAAAGTTGAACAGGAACAGTAGGAGGTTGGGAGGGCATAGAATTTTAAGCTCCAAAGGTTGAATAACATGCAAGAATAAGCCCTTCTGAATAGTGAAATCTTGCTTTAGAAAAGGCTCTACCTATTTGGAAGAGGCCCCAGGCTAGAGAGAAGTGACCCTGTTACTTAGAGACAGATCTGGAACTCTGAACAATGTCTGTTTAAGTTTCTTGTCTTTCAAAACGTGAGATCCCTCTAAATCAGTCCTTGGTCGACTGACTAGCCACTAAATGCAAACATAGATGGTGTTCTGAGTAGGTATGAAATTCTGAAATTTTTTTTAGATGCAACTTCCATGCTTCTTGCTAGCTATATTTGATCACTGATATCTAAAAAGCAATGTAAGGTATTCTTTGGAGGTGGAATTGCCATGTAGCAGGAGTTTGCTCATAGAAATAATTTCTATCTACATAGTACTGGCTAACAATAGATGGGAAACAGTGTTGTGCAAATTCAATGGGAAAATCTCTTTCTGGGCTTCTGGTGGGTCATGTAGTAAAGCATAAGATATGGGTATGATGATGTATTCATCTTTATTTCTTTATTGAAGACCATCAAGAACTAAAAAAAAAAAAAAAAAAAACCTGGGAAACCAACCCAGTTCATTACAGATATTCAAAATTTATAAAAGTGGAGAAAAGTAAACATGTGTGGCAGTGATTGTGAACCAGTACCAAAACGAAACATTACTTGATCTCAAATTACTTCTTTTAAATCAACTTGGGAAATGACATAACCATATTTAATCCCCCTGAGAAGAACTGTGCAGTTCCAACCATCTGCTAAATTAAGCAGCCGTGATCATAATGAACGTTTACAGCAGACCTGATACAGAAGGGGACCATAACTTCATCCATAAAACAAAGTCCTGGGAGTCTGCTGCAAACTCGAAAATGAAGAATACAATTAGGAGAACAGATTTTTTCAGTAGACTCTAACTGTAGGGATGTGAAGGTCAAAGTGCCATATCACATTTATATTAATTCTTTATTCCTTCTTAGGAAAAACTGACACCACATTCAATCAAATACCCAATGCCAGTTGTCCAAATTTTAAAATTTTACCTTGGGCTGGAGCTGTGGTACAGTTGGTTAATCCTCTGCCTGCAGTGCCAGCGTCCCATATGGGTGCTGGTTCGCGTCCCATGTGGGTGCCGGTTCTAGTCCCGGCTGCTCCTCTTTCAATCCATCTCTCTGCTATGGCCTGGGAAAGCAGTGGAGGATGGCCCAAGTGCTTGAGCCCCTGCACCCACGTGGGAGACCTGGAAGAAGCTCCAGACTCCTGGCTTTGAGTTGGCCAAGCTCGGCCATTGTAGCCATTTGGGGAGTGAACCAGCAGATGGAAGACCTCTCTCTCTCTCTCTCTCTCTCTTTCTCTCTTTCTCATTATCTGTAACTCTACCTCTCAAATAAATAATAAATAAAATCTTAAAAAAAATTTTACCTTGTTGCATTAGACCTCTGCTTTAATTTTCTTTTCCTTTTTCCCAGTGGTAATGTAGATTTTGTTTCTTATTCCTTTATTGTCCCCCTCTCTGTACAGGTAAAAGAATCCTCAGTGTAACCTCTGACAAATCTCACAAATTAAAAGAGCCAACTTCGTAAGTACCAGAAACCTTGGGAGACGGATCAGTCAGTAGCCCAGTAGTGTCTTCTTTGGTCCTTGAGTGGATGTTCAGTGTATCTGTGGTGTTCTGGGAGTGTTCATATGTGCAGGCAGGTTCACACATATTTCCTCTAGACTAAGATAAAATAATAACGAGATGTTTGGTCTTGGCTGTCCTAGAGTTTGTCTCAGTCCATTCCTCAACTAGGCAATGTAATTTCACAGCACAAGGTTATATCGTTAAATACTAGCAGGGGTTCTCTCATCAAAAAAAAAAAAAAAAAAAAAAGAAAGAAAGAAAGAAAAAAGAAAAGAAAAGAAATCTCTGTTTATGCGTAGTCCTAAGTTCACAGAGAATAAAGAATTTTAGAAGTGCTTTTCCCTCTAATGGCAACAAAGGTAATACGCTAGAGGTATCTCAGTCATCTGAGAGAGAATTCATTTATATGTTGGATTTTTACAGGTATAGTTCTAATTATGCTGCCACCCCACTGTCAGGAAGTGAAAGCCTGATGGGAGGGGGCCTGTCCTTCCCATCGCGCTCCCACTGCTGTAGAAACGTTACGTGTAAGCGTCTGCACAGCAGCTTCACTCATGTCTTCATTGCACTTCACCGTCTATCAACACTGACGTCTAGACATGGACCAAGAGAAAGCGCTTACACCCTTCTGTTCATGCCCAAAATGGCCGCAAGAGCCCGGACTGGGCAAGGCTGAAGTCAGGCACTCCATCTGAGTCTCCCTCATGGGTGGCAGGGACCCAAGTACTCGGGCCACTTTCTGCTGCCTTCCCACGAGCATTAACAGGCAGCTGAGTCACAAGCAGAGTAACGGGGACTTGACCAGGTCCTCCAACTTGGGATGCTGAAGGTGCAAGCAGTGGCTTAGCTCATGGAGCCACCGTGCCCGCCTCCAACAGTAGAATTTTTAAGGTTACATCATGCAAATACTACTTGGTTTAGGAATACTCGTGTGTTTAATAAGTGCAGAGTTCCTAGCTGGTGTTCATTCTTTTTATATCACTACTTGTACCTGGTGGAGACAAAGTGAAGCTTTAATAAAACCTTCTCTCCCCTCCTGGTATCAGCATAGACTTTTATGCCATTTTGAAGGGCTATTGTGATGTTTGTTTCAAAGAATGCTGAGCTTTGTGAGATCCAAAGACTATGAACTAACTAAGGAACTAATGGATGGCTTCCATCCATCCATTA
This sequence comes from Oryctolagus cuniculus, assembly GCF_964237555.1. Classification (NCBI taxonomy): domain Eukaryota; kingdom Metazoa; phylum Chordata; class Mammalia; order Lagomorpha; family Leporidae; genus Oryctolagus; species Oryctolagus cuniculus. The sequence continues at coordinate 86,009,813 of NC_091442.1, forward strand.
AACATTTATTTGTTCAATAATTATTTCTGAAATCACTGCTACATTCTATGTACATAGTTAGCAAGAAAGATGTGGTGTTTTAGTTCATGTGGCTTATATTCAAAATAGGACAGAATATTGAAAAGAATGACTGAATTGCTACTTTTGAAGGGCTGTGTTCAGTTTCCCAAAGTGGAAATCAAGGCAGTATCTTAGGCACATGACCACTCTTTTTTTTTTTTTAAACAGGTAGAGTTATAGACAGTGAGAGAGAGAGAGACAGAGAGAAAGGTCTTCCTTCCATTGGGTCACTCCCCAAATGGCCGCAACGGCCAGAGCTGCGCCAATCTGAAGCCAGGAGCCAGGTGCTTCTTCCCGATCTCCCATGCGGGTGCAGGAGTCCAAACCCTTGGGCCATCCTCCACTGCCTTCCCAGGCCACAGCAGAGAGCGCCAACCCCTGACCACTTAGTCTTTCTACAACCAATCAAGCTACAGTTCCAAATAGAAATCTCCAGACCCAAAGGACCTCGTGGGTTGGTCCAATGTGTGTTTTTGTGGTCACCTAGGAGGGCAAACACCAGGACTCAGAAGATGCAGCAGTAGCGGTAAGAAAAGGGAAGAAAGAGCCTGGTGAAAACTGCATTTAGCCAAAGTCACAGAAATGGGCATTATTTTGATAGAAAAGAATAGTGCTGTCCACATGGGAATTGCTAAATTGAATACAGTTCTGCTTGTTAAAATGACAGGTGATAGAGATTGTTACTTTGATTTTCAGCTTTCTTTGTAAAGAAAATATGAATGCATGTAAGCTAAAGATGAGGAAGTAGGTCCAGTACTGATGCTTGATTCCCCAGGCTTCCAAAGGTGCAACACACGGCCGAGGTATTGACTCTACCCTGGGGCCTTGGCAGGAGCTGCTTGTAGGACCTACAGATATTTTATTCTGTCTCCATTTTGGTTTTCTCACTCTCCCTCTCCAGACTTGTTGTTGCAAATGTGACTATGGAAGAGAGCAATGAATTTCTAAGTAAACACATATAACATTGACTTCAAAGTTTATATACTAAAATTTTTCTTTCTGTCTCCACTTTCCCTAGAGTTGGTTCATGCTGAACTAGCTCTTCAATTTTGAGCTGATATTTATGCCATCTTGAAGAAGAACCAGGTACACAGCTGAACAGGTCTCCTGGAAATTAATGCATTCAATGAATTATTTATTGAAACTCTTGGGGAAATAACTGCTGTCTGTCTTGAGTGAGTTACAGAATCTAGGGTATTGGCCTTAAGGAATGTTTGAGGAGAGAAGCAAAGTAATATATTTTATAAGAACTGTACTAGGTAAGAGTAAGAAAACCGAGAGGATTAGTAGGTTAAAGGAGTGGCTTTTTCAAATTGCTCTTGAAATGCTATTCTGGCTGTGAAATAATTAGCAGAGAGACTGAAACAACTAGCTAAAATGTGGTAATTCAGTCAATTCAGTGTTTTAGAACCATGGAGACAAAATAATCTATTATAGTATAATCTATTTTTAGGGGGAGATATTTCTAGATGTGTTTGCTACACTTTACACATATACTGCACATAGCATTAAGTATTTTCTCTCTCTTTTTTTTTAAGATTTATTCATTTATTTGAAAGAGTTACACAGAGAGGAGAGGCAGAGAGAGAGAGAGAGAGAGAGAGAGAGAGGTCTTCCATCCGATGGTTCACTCCCCAACGTGCTGATCCGAAGCCAGGAGCCAGGAGCTTCTTCAGGGTCTCCCACGTGGGTGCAAGGGCCCAAGGACTTGGACCATCTTCTAGTGCTTTCCCAGGCCATAGCAGAGAGCTGGATTGGAAGTGGAGCAGCTGGGTCTCGAAACAGCGCCCATATGGGATCGGTCCCATAGCAAAAATATTTTCTAAGACATTAACTACTCCAATTGCTAAGGTACAAAGTTAAAAGTGGATTTTTTTTAAGATTCATTTTTATTTATTTGAAAGACAAAGTTATACACACACACACACGCACACAGAGAGACAGAGACAGAGACAGAGATCTTCCATTCATCTATTCACTCCCCAAATGGCTGCAATGGCTGAGCTGTGCCAGGCCAATGCCAAAAACCTAGAGCTTCTTCCAGGTCTCCCATATGGTTGGCAGGGGACCAGGCAGTTGGGTCATCTTCTGCTGCTTTCCCAGGTGCATTAGTAGGGAGCTGGATTGGAATTGGAGCAGCCAGGATTCCAACCAGTGCCCATATGGAATGCTGGCATAGCAGGCGTTGGCTTTTACCACTGTGCCACAATACCAGCCCATGTTTTTATTTTAAGATAACTAGAAACTATCAAAATCTCTATTAAAATATTTAATATTATGAAATATAGCAAAAATAAAAAAAATAATTTAACATAATTCATTAGATACCTCCACAGTCATCATAGGTCTTGTATTTTGCATTTGATACAAAGTTTTGAAGAAACGCTTCATTTTCCCTGAATTCCCAGACTCACATCCCTTATTCCTCCTCTTCCTTTTTGTCCAGATAACCACTCTTCTACAATTAGAGTGCATCATTCCTGTGCAATGATGAGTTATCTATTGAAGCTCAAATGTGCAATCCCTATGACCTTATAATTTGTCATCTAGGTATCTATTTTAAAGAAACTCTCAAATGTGTGCACAATAGACACTGTCAAGAAACTTAATCATAGCATTGCTCATTGCAATTTAAAAGTGGGACTAATACAACAGCCCTCAGTGGAGGGATAAATAAAGAAACCATAGTTTATTCATATAACAAAATGCTATTTTTCAGCCAAAAAATGCCTTCGAGCTTGTGAACTAATGAAGATAGCATTAAAAGAGAATACAAACTTGGAATCTGTGCTTTCTGTATGTAAATCTTTAAATCACTAGTAAAACAGTATTTACTATTTGTGGGAGCAAATATCTGTAGGAATAATGGAAAAGTATTGATGACTTCTAAGCAGAGAGTTATTGCCTCTTGGAAGCTTAGTTTAAGGGTTGGCATCATTTTGCAGCAGTTTATACCACTTTTTGCAAACCCAAAGTCTCATCATTGGAGTGCCAGTGTGAGTTTCAGCCACACTATACTTCTGATCAAGCTTCCTGCTAATGTGCCTTTGAAGGCAGCGGATGCTGGCCCATGTACTCGGCTCCCTACAACTCACATGGCAGAACAGATGGATTTCTTGGGTCCTGGCTTTGGAGAACACACACACACACACACACACACACACAATGTGTCACTCTGACTTCCAAGTAAATAAAACAAGTCTTAAATAAAATGCCCAGTCTAGCCACAGAGAGGAATGCAAGCATAAGGGCAGACCAGTTCAGAAGTCATTACAGTGAAATAGTTGAACAATCTGTATAACTTCAATTAGAGAGAAGAGTATATGAATTCAAGAGCTATTAAAAAGTAGAAATTTTAGGACATGGTATTTGGCTACAAGGACATGCAGTTTGGAAAGGAATCAAGTGACTTTCAAGTTTCTAGCTTGAGTAATTTGGTCACCTGTGCTTCTGTTCAGAGATATGGGAAACAGAAATGGTGTAATATGTTTGGGAATGGGTGGAGTAATAAATCCAAGTTTTGAAAATTACTTTGGGTAATGTTCTGCAAATTCAGAATTCAGGGATGGATGAAAATAGGGTCTGAAAGTCAATATAGAATTTTGAAATTTGCATCCAATTCTGAATTTGAGAGACATCATTATGTGTTATGGAAGATAAATTAGCAAGAGTAAATGAGGTTGATTAGATAGAGGATACAGGATGAGAAGAAAAGGTGGCCTAGGGCAGATCTCTGAAGGATCTTGTTGGAGTGGTTTTGCAAGGAAAGGACAAAAATGGAAAGCTGGGGCATTAGAGGTCCTACAGTGCAAATAAATACTTGTCTTTTCTGTATCCTATTTAATATGAGCAAATCTGAACATATTCAAATGTTCCTGGTAAGGATTAACTAAAGAGGAGGAGGCTGTAGAGATAGGAGAAAGTGTAGTCATTGGTGAGTTTCCCCAAAGAAGTTACCCTTTTATGCATTCAACAGTGATTTACTGTAGAACTAATTGATAAATAGGAACAAAGATGCCATTTCTCCTGAGAAGCAGGAAAGAGGAAAAGGATGGCTTTTGTTGCCTGTAATTTTATTGATTTTGTTGGCAGGAGGCCACAGGTTTTCATATATGATTGTTTCTGTTATCCTTTGGAGGAAGGAGGTGAAGCCATCAGTGGAGAGAAAAGGAAAGGAGAATTAGAAGTTTTAGGGAGAACAGAGTTTGCAATAGTTGTTGGGGTGAATTGGAGCAAATTTTGTATAGGCAAAAAACATAGGATTTCTATATGTCTTTAGTTTCAAGCTGAGTTTGGAGATTTTGTTTTTACTGTGGTGCTAATCTCCTTGGACCACACTTGTGTATCTACACTCCATTCCCCTTGGACTAATTCTTTTGCAAGAATCTCTTCATTTCCTCCTACAGACAGACTACCCTCCAGATGTACCAGACGTATCTGAATTTATAGTCAATAAAAATCATTGTTCAGCTTCAGGGAGCCCATGTTTTCTTAATCTATGTCCAGGATAGTTGGAAGACCATATACAATTGCAGCCTTCTAAAGCTTTGCTGTCATGAACTGTGCCCTAAGCATTCATAGACTTCCGTGTTTGTTACGTCTCTTAAACCTTGAAGGAAGAACTGGGTACTGGAAAATGACAGTGTATTTTTATAAATTTAAAAATGACAATTTAAGACTCAAGAGTTGTGTCTTTCATGAATATGTAGTCTACATATAGATTTCATCAGCCCTATGCTGGAAGTAAAGGATCTGTGGTATATCTCTTGAATGTGGCAAGGTCTATGAACATACATATTTTTATTGTTGTTATTTTATCATAGTCTTCATTTAGGAAAATATGTATTCAGGAGCCTGAGAATACTGAGCTGTATTCTACTCTGGTTACTGTGGTCTGATTGAATCAGCAACATATTGACAGACATTTGCTTTTCCATGTATTCAAAAGAACCAATGTTTTCTTTTAAAAAATGACTTCATCTTCCATCACAAATGCCTGTACTCTAAGGCCTGGTGAGAGAATTCCTTGGAAACCAAAGTACATTTAGTCATTTAGTGTGTATGTGGGTTTTTTCCTCTTTAATTTATGAAGTCCTTTGAGTAAGTAAATTAAAAAGTGGTGGGTTAGTGTTCCACATTTGATTATGTTTGAGGAGAATTTATTTCATAAGCAAGTTTATAATTTAAACAGTGTTTGTGATCCTCTGTGAAACTTCTAGTTTCAACTATGCCAACCAATTGAACCATTTTTACTAGATTTTGATCAAAAGAATAGAAAGTAGTAGAATGATCACTGGTTGTGGAGTAAGAAAACTTGAGTTTTAGTCCAAATCCTGACACTAACAACTCTAACTTTGAGTAATACTTTGTCTGGCCTCATTTCCTGACCTGTGAAAGAGGAGTTTTATTAGGTGATGCGTAAAACACTTTCCAGATCTTAATCTGAATTTTAGTAGTTGACACAGCTGTTTGGCAGCATAAAAAATGGCTAAACAGTATACGATTATTAATTCTTAAATGGTACAATTAAAAGTGTGCATGCTCAAGTTTGGGTTTTAAGTTCATGGTATGCATTCATTCATGTATATTTTCATTCAACATGTGTATCAAAACTTGGGAAATTATGATGAACAGGAAAATGTATCAGTCCTCAAGTGATTCATCCTGGAAGAAGGCAGACATGCCTGCTGATTCTTAGAATAAAGATGGTAAGTGATTATGCAGTATCTATATCTCCAGCCTCCACTGTTAGTATATCCAACATCCTATCGAATTTTCACTTGGCTGTCTTGTAGAACATCGGACTCTGACATTTCAGGTTGAAAATTTGACCGTATTCCCTTTTTCAAAACATAGTCTTCCTCATTTTGTAAGTGATCTAAGATTCCACCTGTTTGCTCAACTTAGAAATTTCTGATTTCTTCCTCTTCTTCATCACCTCTGCCTCTAATCCATCAGAAAGCCCTGATCAAATTATCAATAGTACTTCCAGTTTCCATGGCCACCATATGAGTGCATGCCATCATCACAGCTTGTCTGGATTCTAAGAGCCTCTCCCTATTCCTATTTTAATTCTTTGCCTGTTCCAACCTATTCCCAAAAAGAAGCTCAGAGAAACTATTAAAAATAGAAATTCAATCCTGTCACCTTCCTACTGGGGCTTCCACTGACTTATGGAAACAAATGCATTATTTGACAATTCTTGTAAAACATCTGTGTAAGCCAGTTACCAGTTATGAAAAATTGGCATGATTCCATAATAATTTGCAATTATAGTACTGTCATAATCAGTATACGTTAAAGGCATACATCTATGAAGAACCACAAAAAGAAAAATTCACAATTGGATTAAACTCAATTTTATTTTAGCATTTATTCATATAGCAAGTTTTGGAAGCGTTTCAATAAGTTGTATAGTTAATGACTAACACCTTTTACATAATGAAAGAGAATTCAACTTTTATTCTTATGTTCTTAAGAAATTAATAATCATAATAACTTAAGCCTTGTGATGAATTTCTCTTTCATAAAAGCCTAAATATGAATGTGCTGGTAAATTCCAATTAATTTGCTTCAAAATAATTTACTTACTTTTTGGCATTTCCTTTCTCATTCTTATTTATTTTTACTCAAGATTTAACATCAAACCATGATTATAAATCCTAGGATTATAAAGAAATGATAAACAGAAAAAAAGTAAGTATAAAAATAGTAAAGAAATGTTTTTCCATTTATACAACCATCTGGAATTATTAAATTTGTGGGTGATACAATGAAATAATTTAAGAAATATGGTTGTGGATAGTAAAAATCTTATAAAAATAAAGAATAGCATATTTTCCATTGTAGATAAACAGTACTTAGACCCCTTTAATAGAGAACTATCTCTTTTTTTTTGGAGTTATTCTTACTTTGTAGAATTAACATAACATTATGAAAATCCACCATATCTCTGGCATACTTAGTTTATAACTGAGTTTCTCATACAATAGGTGTATAGTAAAATTTTGTCCAAATGAAATGAAATATTTTTGGAAATTATTGCAACTTCTGCAATGTTTCTATTCTATGCCATATGATTTATTAAAACATACCTGAAGTCTAATATTTTTTATAAAAATAGAATTATCACTAAAACATTGTTATTTATACTTAACTAGTTTTTGGACAGATCATACTTGCACGTGATGTGACATTAAAAATACAGAACAGTATGGGATGAAAACCAAACTTTTTTCTTACCCATCTCCATGGCCTCTCAGTTCCTCTCCCCAGGGATTTCTGTTATCACTGGTTTCCTGTATATCTGTTTTCTATAGCTATCCTACAGTATATCCTATAGTATAAACATATATATTGCTTTTATTTAAATAAATTATAGATTTTGCTCTTACCATTCCCCAATATATCTTATAGCTACAAATAAAATATTATATAGAGATTTCTCTCATTCTTTTTATAACTGCACAGCATTCTCCTGAATTGAGATGCCATATTGTATTAACCAATTTCATGTTAATAGATATTTCAATTGTTTTCAATATTATTACTATTTCGATTATCATAAAACTGCTGTAGTGAACATTTATCTCTGGATTTATGTGTGTGTGTGTGTGTAATTTCACACATGCACCTTTATCTAGGTGTATAAAATACCTAGAACTAGGTTTTCTAAGTCAAAATTTTATGCATTTTAAATTGGATAGATGATGCTGCAGACACTCAATGACACCAATTTATACACAGACTAGCAATATGTAAGGATTCTTTTTAATCTACTTGACCAAAGACTATAGAACAAAATTTTGATATCTGATAATTGATTTGTATATTACTATTATTAAACATCAATGTAGAACTACCCTATGAAGTTTGATAAGAACCAGAAATAAAATTCTTTATATTCCCTTGAATTTTCCATTTAATCTTCCACACTGCTTTAGATACTGTTTGATTAATAATGTGTTACTTGTCAGTGGTGGTAAAGATGTTAACATGTCTATAGCATATGTTCTTTACTCTATGAACAAGGTAAATCCATGGTCCTGGAGCAAAGAAAATCCAATTGATCTATATTGTTAAGTTACTGTGCTAACAGAAGAACTTATTCCATTTTTTTTCCAATCCCTTTAGAATAACATTCTCACCAGCTAAAAACACAATGCATAGGGATCAATATTTCTAGTTTATTATGAAAATTTACCTTGTCTTGATTGTTAAAGAACATTTTTTTCATACTATTTGTTGAACTCTTTACTTAGTATACAGTTAATCTTATGTGTGTATAAAGCTAATTGAAAATAGATGTTAGTAAAAATAAGAATGAGAATAGGAGAGGAAGGAGGAAGAAGGGTGGGAGTGTGGGTGGGGGGACAAGTAGAGTGGGAAGAATCACCATGTTCCTAAAGTTGTATTTATGAAATGCATGAAGTTTGTATACCTTAAATAAAAGGTTTCTGGGATTAAAAAATTACCTATTTTGAAGTGTAAATAAGCATCTCAAGACAGAGTTGTATATTGAAAAATAGAAAATTTATACCTTAAATGTTGCTAATCTCTTAAAACATACATGCATTTCATATTTAATTTTTCTCTTTTTGCTTATTTTGCTGTCACTGAATAAGCTGTTATTGACATAGAAAAGTAAAGTTGCAGGCTTCTTTCTTAAACAGCCATTTAAAAGTTAGTATTTCAAGAAATTTGCATTTGTGCATTTATATCTGCAATTGAACTGATTTATGAATCTTAGAAAAGTCTTAGAAAACACTTAAGTTTTTATTATAACAGGCCCTATTACGACCTGAAAAAGAAAAGGAAAGGAAAGGAAAGGAAAGAAAAACAACCTATTCCTTTTCTAAACACATCTCCTGTCTCTTTGGGTTAATATTACTCTGTGTCAGGCAAACTTTAAGAATCATTTACACACACACACACACACACACTTATATATATAAATGAAAACTTGTTTAATCATATTCATATATTCAAATCACTATATTTGGAGACTGATTTTTTTTAATTTGTTGGAAACTTATTGGGTCTTCTTTCTTCGGACATCATGGTCAAGAAAACCACCTCAGGTGACCAGGTTAGGCCTGTATTAGCTCTCACACTGGTATGCTATGTGTCTTTCTTCTTCCTTCAGGGCAAGCACCTTCCATTTCTTTCCCTATTGTTTCTGGTTTGTCTTAACTAATCTGTTAAGAGTTCTATAGGCTCTGGGGAATCCTAAGCTTTTCAATCACTGGTACCAGTAAGTTCATACATTATTATATTGATTTGTTCTTGTAATTTCTGATTTCTCAATCTGTAGTCTATACAACCTTCCAAATTTTGGCTTAACACTCTTTTGCTTTTGTACAAATGTTCAGTTCTAATATCTTTCTAATATTTATGTATACTTATAAGAATCTGCATGTCTCTCAAATGTTTCTTAATATCTTTTGAATGAAATGTAACATTCTTCTATAGACACGGAACTGTGGAACATTGAGTTCCAATATAATTACAGTACTGAGATCCTATAAAATCCTACATCAGGGCCAGCGCCGCAGCTCACTAGGCTAATCCTCCGCCTTGCGGCGCCGGCACACCGGGTTCTAGTCCCGGTCGGGGCGCCAGATTCTGTCCCGGTTGCCCCTCTTCCAGGCCAGCTCTCTGCTGTGGCCCCGGAAGGCAGTGGAGGATGGCCCAAGTGCTTGGACCCTGCACCCCATGGGAGACCAGGAGACCCGGCTCCTGCCATCGGATCAGCGTGGTGCGCAGGCCGCGGCGGCCATTGGAGGGTGAACCAACGGCAAAAGGAAGACCTTTCTCTCTGTCTCTCTCTCTCACTGTCTACTCTGCCTGTCAAAAAAATTAAAAAAAAATAAATAAAAAATAAACTCCTACATCATCTCTGTTTCTTGTCTATGAGGCTATTTGTAGTGACATAATACTCAGACTCATCTTCTAATTATGATTCGGTAGGTAATAGCCCATCTCTGTGAATATTTTCTCATTTTAGCTGTGTAACCTAAGATAAATGTGTTACATGTCTAAATACTGATCCAAGCATCAGTGTTTCACTCACTCTGTGCCATGTAATAACATTCCCAGGGATTTCAGTTACTGAAACATCAGCAAATGTTCACTCCTACGCTTTCTTTTCCATGAAATAGCACAGAACAAAATTTCTTGAGCCACATCATATCCAGAGAGGTTGAATTAATGTGCAATTTTCAGTCCAGTTTTTCACCTAATTCTCTTGGATGATTCATTATAGTAAGCTTTTCAAGCATTGTATCCACCCTCTTCTACAGAGGAAACTGCTGCTCTTGAAAACTAACGTACCTCTCTCTTTCATTAAAAACTGAAAGAATGACTGAGGAGGAGTGTCTACAATCTTATTCTAAGTTGGAAGGACTCTTTGAGCACAGCTTCTACCAGTTCAACATTCCCTGACTCGCCCTCTGTGATCGTTATAGATGTGTAAGTTTTACTCAGATCTAAGTTGATAATTCAGACTGGGTTGCAGTTGAACCTGCATTTTTGGGCAAATATTGTATACCAAGTAAATGTAACTGGACCTACATGGAAGCCTCTGCTCTTCCCCTGGGCTGCACTGAGACCAATCTGTAGAGCCAAGGAAATGAATGACAACAGTAAAAGTAAGTTAAAACACTACATACGTATACCTACCGAAACGGCAAAGCACAAACTAAGCTAGACTTTTATGGTGAGTTTTCAGATTTCATCTGCAGGTCTCAACCATGGGTGATTTTGTCCCCCTTGGGATGTTTGCCACTGACCAGAGATATTTCTGGTTGTCACAATTAGAGGAAGAATGCTACCGTCTTTGCCAAACTTTCTAGACTAGATAGGAATGTCCCTACCATGATGAATTATCCAGTCCCAAATGTCAGCAGTGCCCAGTGTGAGGAACCCGAGCTTGGGTGGAAATGGGAAATACATGACCCATCAGCTTGGAAAACTTCCTTAGAGCCCGTTTTAATTAGCTCTACTCTTTGTTTGTGGAAGCTGTCACATGTGTTTCCACAACTCTAATCTTCAGGCTACTCCACCCTTCCTTTCATATGCCATGTTTCCTTTTCTTATTTGGAATAATTTAGCGATGATTTATTTGTGCTTCTCTTTGTCTCTCTTCTCTCCTGCATGCTCCAAAAATTATTTTGACTTGCCATCCTATTCAGCAGGGCAAGTGAGTTTCCTTAAGATCTAGTCTCCTTAAATAGAGTTAAGAGAAAGGGAAAAGGCCGGTGAAAATAAATAATAAACTTGGTTTTTTTTCCACTCATACATGGCAGAGTTAAGTTGGTATGCATGCATAATATATTTCTTAACTTTAAATTTGCTTTTTCTGTCCAAGTTTGTCATGCTCTCTACTTTGTTCTTTATTTGGGCAATTAAAAGGTAGTAAATCAGCAGGTGGATTTTCCCCAGCTATCAGAATTTTTGCTAAAATATGCTTTAGAACAACTAGACTCAAAAGGGATGTGCCAATCAAACTGGCTTTTTTAAAACAGCTGTACAATGAACATGCCTCTTTGGAAAATTTGTTTTCAATACATTGCTATACTTTGAAGTAGAATTACTAATTGTTATTCAACTATATTTCATTGTCAGTAATTGGTTTCCAACATTTGAAAATGATTTGCTCCCACTATTTCAGTAGCTACTAATAGCAGTCCCTAAATCACAATCTTGACAGAACAGCTTCGTTTTATTTCTTGATTACACTGTCTTTGCAATTACAAATTTAAAAAGGTGATTACATCCTTGAAGTTTTATCTTTGGGCTTCCAGGAGAAATGATGATAGTAGTAGCGCTAAAAGAATCCTATTTCTGGGAATGGTGTTGTGGTCTAGTAGATTAAGCCGGTGCCTGCAATGCTGCTATCCCATATGGGCACTGGTTCCTGTCCTGGTTGCTCCATTTATGATCCAGCTCCCTGCTAATGTTCCTAGGAATACAGCAGAAGATGGTGCAAGTTCTTGGGTCCCTGCTACCTATGTGGGAACCCAGGTGAAGCTCCTGGCTTTGGCCTGGCCCAGCCCTGGCCTTTGCAACCATGGGGGGAGAGAACTAATGGATATATCTGTTTCTCCCTTTTTCTCTCTGTAGCTCTGCCTTTCAAATAAATTTTTAAAAAATCCCATTTTTAAAATTGGAATCTTAAATCCTACCTCTATCTGATACTCCCAGATGTTCCAATTCAGAGGACAATGGGACCAAATGGTCCCTGGGAAATGCAGGTGAGTTTCTGCAAGGGCATCCTTACATGAGCACATGAGTGGATCTAGAAGCACTTCCTCCCTGGCACCTTCATCTACAACTCATGAAAAGCAAATGCAGAGTAACAGATACAGAAATTATGGAAGATGGGTTTTTCATCTTCAACTGAAAAATATGTGCACATATAACAGAGAATGGAGTAGTAACTACTCTTTTTTTTAAGGATTTGTTTATTTATTTGAAAGACACAGTTTCAGAGAGGCAGAGGCAGAGAGAGAGAGAGAGAGGTCTTCCATCCACTGGTTCACTCCCTAGATGGCCACAATGGTCGGAGCTGCACTGATCCAAAGCCAGGAGCCGTGAGTGTCTTCTGGGTCTACCATGTGGGTGCAGGGGCCCAAGAACTTGGGCCATCCTCCACTGCTTTACTAGGCCATAGCAGAAAGTTGGATCGGAAGTAGAACAGCCAGGATCTGAACCAATGCCCATATGGGATGCCAGCACTGCAGGCAGATGCTTTACCCGTTATGCCACAACTCTGGCCCGGGTAACTACTCTTTGTTACCAGAAACCAGACCATCAGATAAAGCTATGGTTCTACTACTCTGTAATGTATGATCAATTTGCTTTATTTCATGCAATTTCTGTAAAATGAGGCTAGCATCTACCATGAGTTCCCCAGTGTTGAGTGAATGATTCAGGGAGTTACTTATTCTCTCAATACATATTGATTAGGAACTAAGCATGTAATAGATACTGCAGTAGATATGAAAGATGTAGTAATGGGCAGGCACCGCGGCTCACTAGGCTAATCCTCCACCTGCGGTGCTGGCACACCGGGTTCTAGTCCCGGTGGGGGCACCAGATTCTGTCCCGGTTGCCCCTCTTCCAGGCCAGCTCTCTGCTGTGGCCCGGGAAGGCAGTGGAGGATGGCCCAAGTGCTTGGGCCCTGCACCCCATGGGAGACCAGGATAAGTACCTGGCTCCTGCCTTCAGATCAGTGTGGTGCGCCGGCCGGCGCTAGCCGCAGCGCGCCAGCTGTGGCGGCCATTGGAGGGTGAACCAACGGCAAGAGGAAGACCTTTCTCTCTGTCTCTCTCTCTCACTGTCTACTCTGCCTGTCAAAAAAAAAAAAAAAAAGAAAGATGTAGTAATGAACAAGGGAGTCAAGTTATTTGTTCTTTCAAGTTATTTGTCCTTTGGAAAGACATGTAGGATGTGCTCATGAAAATATTGCTATCCAGACTAAGGTCTCCTTGCAAGTAGCGTCAATATCCCTTGGGACTTTGATGATAATAAAATATTTTAGACTCATCTCAGACCTATGGAATCCTCCCGTTGATCCATATGTATGTTAAAGTTTGATACCACTTGTCTAGAAGCCATTAAAAAACTAAATATGAATTCAGGGAAGTGCTATACAAATATATTTTAAAAGGTTAGGCACTCATAAGTATATGAAAAGGAAGACAAAGCTTATATTGAAAATTTCAAAGAAAAATGTAGGGGTCAGAAGGCTTTACTGCTGAATTCTACCAAACATTTAAAAAGTATTAACATCCTCCTTAATTTATTTAAAAAAAAATAGAAAAGAATGAATCCTTCCAAATTCTTTCTATGAGGCCAGCATTACTTTGAAACTAAAACCAGACAAGGACACAGCAAAAAAGAATGTACAGGCAATATCCTTGATGAACATAGATGTAACAATCCTCAACAAGATACTTTAAATCTAATCTAATAGTTAAAAAAGACCATTCACCATGATCAAGTGGGAATCATATCAGGGATGCAAGGATAGTCCAACATATGCATATTAATAAATATGATACACCACTTCAACAGAGTGAAAAATAAAAATCATATGATCATTTAAATAGACACAGAAAAGACACTTGGCAAATTTCAACATCATTCCATGATAAAAACTCTGACCAAAATAGGTATAGAAAGAACATACATCAACATAATAAAAGCCATTTATAACAAACCAGCATCTAACATCATTTTAAATGGGGAGAGGTGAATGCTTTCTCTTCACGATTTGGAGCTAGGCAAGAATGCCCGCTAGAATTCAATATAATATTGGAAGTTCTAGCTAGAGAAATTAGACAAGACAAATAAGTAAAGCACATACAAATTGGAAAAGAAGGAGTCAAACGCGCACCGTTGTGGCATTGTGGTAAATGGGTTAAGGTGGTAAATGGGCATTGTGGTAAATGGGTTAAGGTGCTGATCATGATGGCCACACCCCATACTGGAACACAGGTTTGAATTCTGACTATTCTGCTTCCATTCCAGCTTCCGGCTAATGCTCTTAGGAAGCAGTGGGTCGTGGCTCAAATACTTGAATCCTTGTCTCCCACGTGGGATACCCAGATGGGGTTCTTGGCTCCTGGCTTTAGCCTGGCCCACGTTGCTGTTTTAGCCATTTGGGGAGTGAACCAGTTTAAGGAATATCTCTCTGTGTGTCTCCTGTTCTCTCTGTAATTTTGCCTTTCAAGTAAATAAATAAGTAAATTTTAAAGAAACTGTCACTGTAGATGACATGATATCTATATCTGTATCTATATATCATCTATATCTGTATATTATATATAATTATCTACCAACACATTGTTAGGACTTATAAACAAATGCAGCAAAGTTGTAGGATATGAAGTCAGTGTACCAAAATCAGTAGTGTTGTAATACACAAATAGTGGGTCATTTGCAAAAAAAATCAAGTAAGCAACCCCATGTCCAGTAGTTACATAAAAACCAAAATACCTGTAAAAATTTTTAACCAGAGAGGTAAAGATTCTATAATGGAAACTATAAATCATTGACAAAATAAGAAAACACAAAGAAATGCAAAGACATCCTGTGTTCATGAATTAGAGCAATGAGTAGTGTTAAACTGCATACTATCTAAATTGATTTGTTGATTCAATGCAATCCCTATAAAAATTCCAAAGATATTTCTTCACACAAATAAAAAAAGCACTACTAGAATTTGTATGGAAGTACAGAAGACCTTGAATAGCAAAAGCAATCTTGAGCAAAAATAACAAAGCAGGAAGATTTTAAAATGTATTATAAAGCCACAGTAATTGAATCAGCCTGATGTTGGCATAAAATTCAATTAGAAAATAAGAAATAGATCTAAACAGACATTTCTCAAAGGAAGACATACAAATGGCCACCAGGTACATGAAAGAATGCTTCATATCACTAATTGTCAGGGAAGTGCATATGAAAACCACAATGAGATGGCACTTCACTCCAGAAAGATTGGCTACTGTCAAAAAGACAAAAGATAACAAGTGCTGCCAAGGATATGGAAAAAAGGGAACCTTTGCACAATTTTAATGGGGATGTAAACTAGTACAGTCATTGTGTAGAATAGTATGGTGAGTCTTCAAAAATCTAAAAATAGAACTACCATATGATTCCACAATCCCACTCCTGATCATATAAGCCACAAAAAGTATGAAACCTTGACATTTGCAATATCATGGGTAGAACTGAAACTGAAGTCATTATGTTAAGTGAAATAAGCCAGGCACAGAAAGACAAAATCACATGATCTCTCTCATATCTGAATCTAAAACATAAGTTATCTCACAAGTTAAACAGAATAGTGGTTACTAGTGGAGAGGGAGGGTAGGGAAGTGTTGATTGATGGATACTTGGGTATACCTAGATAGGAGAAGTTCTGGCATTCTGTTGCACAGTGGAGCAACTACGTATAATGTTAATAGACTGTATACTCTCCCCCTGCCTCCCCAAAACGAGAAGATATTGTTTTGCATGTCTTCACTAAAAAGAAATATTAGCTGCTTGAAAGAATAAATATTGTCATATGACTGTTCATTACATGATCTATGCATGTCCTGAAACATCAGATAGTCTCCCATAAATATGTACAATTTTTAAGTGTTTTAAAAATATTTTAAAAGTCGAATTTTAAAGAAATATACGCACATATATTTTCATAAATAAGATAATTTATATTAAGCCTGTAAGTAAAAGGTAAATTGTTTATGTTGTCAGATAAGCTTGGTTTAACAGTGGAGGAGTTTAAATATAATGGCCAGATACATGGTATTTCTGGACAAAATATTGATGCTCACATAAATGAAGACAAGAGGGATGCAACTCTTTGTTTCCAGTCAACCAACTCTAGGTGTTTCTTGGAAAATATTATCACGTAACTGAAAAACATGAAGGGGAGAAGTTTGTTTCTTTCAGGAAAGAAAAAGTACAGCCATAGAAGAGAATAGGAAATGGAGAGATGAGGCAGGAAATAGGAGGGATGACACGAGACGAGAAATTTGTCTGAAAAGAAAGAATAACTTAGAACGTAAACATAGCATCTGTTGAGGGTGCTCCAGATAAGAAAAAGAAGAGCATAACGTGTTTCAGGGTTTGATATTCCTGAACAGAGTAGCCAAAAACTATCGTCAACAATTTAGCAAAAACCCTGTGTCAAGGACAAAATCTACACCCACAATCTTACTCTCATCAAATTTTACGTAATCACCTATGACAAGCCGTTACTGAAATCCTTTCATGATGGCAAACTTCCTCAGTATTATAAACAATGTCATGAAGGAAGAAAAAAGAAAAAAAAAAAACTGCTGTGCCTGGAGCACAAATTTTTCTGTGGAAATAAAAGAAAACTGAACAACTCTCCAAGAAACTGTTGCTCATGTACAAAGTTAGCTATAAATTTTTTAGACAATATATGTATAAAATACACACTCTTAAACATTGCTTCCTAAGAGATAAATAAATAAATACATAAATACATAAATGTAACTGTTGTTTATAGAGCAGGAAGCTTCAGTTTAAGGGCTGAGAAAATATAGGAATGGACCATCCTATTATTGATTTAAAGCTTGCTAGAAAAACACAAATACTGAAACATGGCCAAAAGTATTGTGTCAACAGTGTAGGATTAATACTTCACAAATACTACTATTTTCTTTACTATTCAGTGATGGACTGCTTCATAACAAAGAACAACTAAATGCAGTTCACCCTGTCCTTGGAAGATATTAATGGCGTGATACCAATTTAGCTTCAATCCATCTATACTACAAATGTTAATTAGGTCACTAATCTGTGTCAGTCATGGTGAGGTGAGCATGGATTCAATCAAGCTGAAGGTAGAAAAAGGTAGCAACTGAATGAAAGTAAATCTTTATGTCTGGAAAGTCAACCTTGGACTTATCTGAGGTCCCATAGCTGGCTTCTGTCACATCCCCTGTTACTGCCAATGAGGAGATCATTTAGCTCTAAATATATCAAGAGCCTGCCACGTTGTATGTGCATCACTGACATGGAGTACGGAAGGGAGACAATCATCAACAGGAAAGGCAAAATGGATTTAGTTACATTAACCTTCAAACAGTTTGGAATCAACTGAAACGCTAGTCATTAGTATAAATTAATAGAGTGATTCAAATCGCAAGCTAGCAGCCTTACTGACTCAGAAAAAAAGGAATTGACAAAAAATAAATTAGGATACATTACACACCATAGTCACTTTGTCCTCTTACTTGTCACATTTATTCCTAAGTAACTTCCTTTCTTAATATCTGTCTTATCAGGTGTAAGTACACAGAACTTAGGGATTGAATTTATCTCGATTGCCATTCTATTTGTAGCAAGAGACATCATGCTTGACATTTACTTGCTCTGAATCTTCCTTAAACATTTGTTATTTGACATTATTGTCCTACCTACGAGAGACTGGACTAATCAAAAGAAAAGTTTGATTCTTGGCTTTTTAATTCTTATTAATTAGTGAGGAAGATAAATGATTTTACTTGTGATAGGAATCCAGTGCTACCGAAATACATTATTAGCTACTTATTTGACTGTGGGCCAGGGGAATCTGTAAGCAAGTGGTATTAAACTGTATCCTAAAGAATAAGGTGTTAGCTCATCAATGTGCCGAAAAATAAGCTGTTTCAGGCAGGAAAAATTACATGCAAAGGCCCTTAACCTTGCAGGGGCTTAGCAAGAAAGAATAACATTTTTTAGTAAAACAAATATCCTAGGGCTTGCATTGTGGCAAGCCTCCTCCTAGAAAAGGTAAAGCCTCCACCTACAATGCTGGCATCCTATATGGGTACCGAGTTGAGTCCATCTGCTGCACTTCTGATCCAGCTCCCTTCTAACGGCCTAGGAAAAACAGCAGATGACGGTCTAAGTCTCTGGCCCCTGCCACCCACAGCTGACCCTTGAGGCCATGCGAGGAGTGAACCAGTGGGTAGAAGATCTCTCTTTCTCTCCTTCTTGCTCTCTCTCTCTGTAATTCTGGCTGTCAAAATAAATAAAAATAAATCTCAAAAAATCCCACATATCCCTTCGGTGTTCAGATTTTCAAAATGTTCTACTGTTTTGCTTGTATTTTGCTTTTTTTTTTTTTTTTTTTTTTTTTTTTTTTTTTTTTTTTTACAGGCAGAGTGGACAGTGAGAGAGAGAGACAGAGAGAGAAAGGTCTTCCTTTTGCCGTTGGTTCACCCTCCAATGGCCGCCGCTGCAGCCGGCGCACCGTGCTGATCCTGGCAGGAGCCAGGAGCCAGGTGCTTTTCCTGGTCTCCCATGGGGTGCAGGGCCCAAGCACCTGGGCCATCCTCCACTGCACTCCCTGGCCATAGCAGAGAGCTGGCCTGGAAGAGGGGCAACCGGGACAGAATCCGGCGCCCCAACCGGGACTAGAACCCGGTGTGCCGGCGCCGCAAGGTGGAGGATTAGCCTATTGAGCCACGGCGCCGGCTTGTATTTTGCTTTTTTTTTTTAAAAATCAAAATTCAAATAAGATCCAAATTACTATTGATTGACATGTTTTTAATAATCCATAATGTACACTGCCACGGTTTTACTTGCAAGAACCAGATTGTTAGTATTACGGAATTCCCCATGTCCTGGAATCTGCAGAGCCTGGATTCAAAGGACCACTCAATCAAAAATTAGGAGACTGCATGAAGCAAAGAGACCAGGCAGCAGTCAAACCACCTTGCAAATGAGAAAGCAAACCGGGAAGTGCAAAGAGTGACAACCCCAGTAGAGGAATTAAATAAATATTTTTCAGAGATAGTCAGAAAAGGTAGTTGCCGGTCTTGTCTCATGGGGATAGGAAACTGGCAGAAGAAAAGCAAACACTCTGGAGGGATAGTCAAAGAAGTGTCTGCAGAAAAAGTTCCTAAGAATAGAAACTCATCATCAAAAATCACCAGACATACAAGCAATCAGATACTTTGAATGACTCATTAGAAACAACAAACTATGGCAGCAGACCTCACATATAGATTAAAAGTGCTTAATATCTAAGAAAGAGTGTTAAGTCCTGATATAAAAGAAACTAAAATTATGAAGAAAAAATTTGTGTTTTCTATACATATAGTGTTTGTCACTAATTTTTAAATTAAATTCATGTAAGCATTATTTATTTAAATTCATTACTTATTTAAATTAAATTGCCATAAGCATTGCTGAAGACAGGAAGAGAAATTTCTTAAGCTGTCAGTTCTGATAGTCCAATTTGACAGGTTTGATTTGACAAAGAACCAATGGAATATTTGGAATTTTAAACTGACTTATGTTAGAACATAAAGTGTAGAGGCCCAGTAATCACACACACTTTAAAGAAGTAATATATAGGAAAAAATAGCTAAAGAAATTATAGAAAATGTTTTCAAACGTTCAATACAGGATGACTAATTGAAATTTCAGTTGAAGAGTGGAAATGATTGGAGTAATAATTAAAAGAGAGAAATGGCTGAAATATTTTCCAAAATGATGAAAGACATCTAACCCTTGTTTTGGAAGGATTACCCTCTCACTGATAAGCAACAGGAATGGTGAGCAATGAAAATGACAACTCGAGTGAGGAATTTTTAAAAAATATTGTGTGAAACAATAATTATCATGGTTTCTATTAAGGCTCAGGGCTAGAGAAACTTAAATGTGTATATCAAGAAACTTTTATAAAAATGCTGAAGATAGCCTTCTGAGGAACATCCAAGTACTCATTGGCAATAAAATGTAGAAATTAATTATGCTATATTCATATGTTAGCTATTATCCAACAACGAGAATGAATGAACTGTGGCAATTTGCATCAATGCAGATGGAGCTAACGGTTCATCATACTTTCACAAACCTGCGGTTTTGGTACTGAGTTGTCATATGAGAGGAAAATAGAAGACAATTTGTTTTTACTTGTAGCTTGATTGCAGTGTCTTCTCTATAATTTCCTCAGAGGGTTTACCTCATACAAGCAACAAAGCAGCCCACATCAACCTTCCATCAATTTACTAATTATAAGAATAATGTACATCATCCTTTGTTTCCTGTCATCTTCGACCATTTTAGTGAGATTAAAATTAACTTTTATAAATGCGTTGTCTCTATTGATTGTCAACAACTGACAGTTCAGTTAGAAAATGTACCATAGTATCTCCTGCATCCATTTTTCTGTCTTCCCTCCAGTGTTGTTCTCAGAAGTGGTCTGAGTGCGGCTTTAGAAATGAACAGCTTCCCTGTGGTCAGAAATGGTTTCAAGAGGACAGATCAAGACATTATATTTTATAATTTAAATTTTCAAATTTACTTTTTCTTGCATTTGACTATAGAGTTCATTTTTTCTCATACTCCTGCCTGAAGTCAATATGCACATTGTATATAAGAAGAGGCTTAATTATGCATAAGTATGACTTCAATATGGGAGTTGACACAAAAAGAAAAGACTATGTTTTGGCTCCAAGTAATTAACACCCTGTACATTTTGGGGAAATGAAAAATGACGGACAGGTTGAACCAGATAGATGAGGAAGGTGAAGAGCTAATCTAGCACCATGTTAATTAAGAACTATATTTGACTAATGTTCTTCTGCTATCATTGCAAATACATCTCCTTTGTTACGAATATTTTTAATGTGATGTCTGTTAACCATTCTATAGAACTAAAAATACAGTTCAGGGAAGATTGGAGTGGTGATACTAGGATGAGACTCATTACTTTTGATAGTACTTGTATGAGAACTGACAATAGCTGGCACTGATTAAGCTTTGAAGGGTGGTCAGACACGACTCTAAGCTCTTTATATATATTAATTTATTCACTGCTCAAAGAACCACCAATAGTTATGCATTTTAATATTCTCTGGCTTAGAAAAGAGGAAAGTGGGCCTCACATTGGTGAAGGAACTTGTCCAAGACGAGACATCTGCCCGTATAGAATCTGGACTTGAACCTGAGCAGGCTGGACTCAAAGTACACAGTCTGCACTCCTGAGATTTAACTTCCAGATTTTCAAGGCCTCAGTTTACCTCTCTGCTAAAAAAGAGACTGCGTGGAGCTACATCTCATTCTCCTCTGCATGCAAAGTATTTTTATTTGCCAAAAGAATGAATAATATCACTTGTGGGCTGGTTTCTATGAGAATAATAAAACTATCTCTCATATGGAGCTACACTTAGGATCTGAAATAATTATTTGAATTTTTATGAGCCTTTCTTGTTTACTGATGCTAACCAAAAGTGTTTTTTAGTCATTTTATATGTTTGGACAAATGCATATATTATAATTTTCAGACAGACCTGTCTACAGATTAAAAAAAAGTGACACTTTTGCAAGAGACATTTACGTTTTCCTCCAACGCTGATATTCTGTGATTAATTAAGCTGATAATGGCATCTAGTCTTACTTTGAACACTTATCATGCAGAGACTGAAGCTAACTACAAACATATTTTTAAGAGTAAAAAAAATTAGTTTTAAAATTATCTTAGGAGCAAATAAATATCTTTTATTAAGCATTTATTGTACTAGGCACTATTCTAGCTTTATGTCTCATAATAATTCTCTTTAGTAAGTATTATATTTCCAAGGGTAATTATTAATGAGAAACTTAGTTTCAGGAAAATCAAATAATTGTTCATATTTGGGGTCTGTGCTGTGATGTAGTGGGTGAAGCCTCCCCCTACAGTGCAGGCATCCATGTGGATACTGCTTCTAGTCTTGGCTGCTCCTCTTCCGATCCAGCTCTATGCTATGGCCAAGTCCTTGGGCCCCTGCACCCATGTGGGAGACCTGGAAGTGGAGAAGCTTCTGGTTTCTGGCTTCGGATTGGCACAGCTATAGCCGTTGTGGCCATTTGGGAGTGAAGCAGCAGATGGAAGACCTCTCTCTCTTTCTCTATCTCTTTCTCTGCCTCTGCCTCTCTGTAACTCTGCTTTTCAAATAAAGAAATAAATCTTAAAAAAAATGGTTCATAGACATAGAGTTTATAGATAGTGAAGCCAGGATTCAAACCCAGAATTCTTTGATTCCAAATGCTACACTCTTTTCAATATACTTATTCCTATATAAAACCAAACATTTAAAGAGAATTAAATATTATGTTTAATAAAAACATAGGAGTTAAATCATAATACATATTTTATATGTTCATGAACTTCTTTCTGTTTCTTGCAGACAGAACATTCAGTGTTATATACTGAATTTAGTCATAAATATTTTTAAGTAAGTGATGATGAATTTTTTAGTTTTATTTCTTTGAAAGGCAAGTGACAGAGAAGGACACACACACACAGGGGGAGAGAGAGAGAGAGAGAGAGAGAGAGAGAGAATCTTCTACCTCCTGGTTCACTCTCTCTATGTCTGCAACAGCCAGGTCTGGGCAAGGCTGAAGTCAAGAGTCAGAACTCCATTCTGATTTCCCACGTGGTAGGCAGAGACCTAAGCATTTGGGACACCTTCTGCTGCCTTCCCAGGCTCATTAATAGGAAGCTGGATTGGAAACAGAGCAGCCCAGACTTGAATTAGCACTCCAATGTGAAATGCCAGAGTTGCAAGGAGCTGCTTAACCCAATGCACCAAAGCCCCAGCCCCAATTCCTGATAACTGGTATTGTCTATTGTGGACAGCAGAGACTTGACTTCAGTAGTTAGGCAAATCTAGCTCAGTTGGGCCAGTGCTCCAGCACAGCTGCTAAAGCCACCATCTGCCACAGTAGCATCACATGTGGGTGAGATTTGAGACCCACCTGCTCCACTTCCAATCCAGCTCCCTGCTAATGTGCCTGGGAAAGCAGTGGAGGATGGCTCGCACCCACATGGGAAACCTAGAAGAAGCTCCTGGTCCTGGCTTCAGCCTGGCACAAACCTGGCCTTTGTAGCCATTTGGAGAATGAATCAGCAGATGAAGATCTCTCTCTGTGTCTCTCCTTCTTTCTGTAACTGTGCTTTTCAAGTAAATAATAATAAATCATAAAAAAGTTAAAAAAGCTAGCTCATTAAATATCTACAGCAGAATTTATAACAAAAGGTTTGTGGAGACTGATTTAGTTTCAATTCAGTTAAAGAAAAGGCAAGTGTCATTATATTCTTAAATTGTGTCTATGAAGTATATTGAATCTGTTCTTTTGTTATTAATATCATATTAACATAATTGATGAGAATTGTGTAAAAGTAACTATCATGTATTTGCTATGACCCTGAGAATCTAATGTATTAGTAAATACCTTAAAAAAAAAGTTTGCTATAAGGTTTAAGCAAAAGAATATGTAACAATTATAAATGACATACAAACTGTGATTATAAACATCCTGTTATGTAGACTGGGGAAATGAGCTGACTCCTAGGCCTGTAACTTAGAGAATGAAGGTCCACATGTTTCCTCCTGCAGCCTCACTCACTAACTCTGCCTGGATGACTTCATGTTTAGAACTCCTGTCACCGTTGCCCTTTCGGAGGCTCCAGAACAGTCTATCTAATTTGACACTATTTACTTGACATTTCCTCTTGGCTCTTTCATAGGATTCTGGATCCCTGTATATTCAATAGTGACCAACTATTCGCTTCTTCCCACTCTTCCTTGAAGATTCCTTCATTTAGCATAGAGTAATTTTACCAGCTTTTCAAGTCAGAAACTTTTGACATCATCCTGGATTCCTTTCTCATCAATTCCTTACTTCCAATCTCTTGCCAAGTCTTTCCATTCTGTCCTGTAAATAGCCTTCAACTCAGCTCGTGTATCTCCATTCCTTTTCTGGTGCCTCATTCTAATACGTTCACCTTAATGATTAGGATTTCAATATGTGAAATTTGGGGAGAATACAAATATTCATGCCATAATGGTGTTGCATCTAAAAAGTGATTGACATATCCAAGGACATGAAAATTTCCCTATGTTATCTTCTAGGCCTTGTGTAGTATTGTGCTTTACATTTACATATCTTAACTGGATTCTAATTAAGTACGTAATTTTGTTTACCCAAGTATAGTATATTTCCTTTTGAAAAATCCAGGATAAAACGGTCATCTAAACAATGACCTCAAATTTTATCTTCATTAAAAATATCCTTATAAAATATTGTAATATCTCTGTGTATAGTCTTTGTGCTTCTTATTTTTAATTATCAAAGTCCCCTCTACACACACACACACACACACACACAAACACACCTCTGTACTCTGCCATAAACAGCCTTTTAAACTCAATTATCATTGTGCAAATGCATAACTTTGTGATGAGGCAAATTTGAACTGTTAAGTGGATTAAAAGGTTAATTGTCTACTCCTAGCTTCTTTCCTGAAAAGCCTATTTTGACCTATACATGTTTCCTGTTGGGAAGCTGGGTATCTTTTAGAGCATAATTAAATACACTAGTCTCAATTCTAAAGGTATCTGCTCTTACATAATAATGTTAGTGTATTGGGAAGTGATAGTTTTCACATAGTTGTTTTCAGAAAGAAAAGTGCATCCTTCTATGCTATTGTTTATGAAAATTAAGACCTGTAGAATTTTGTTTCTACTAGCAAATATTTTGAGAAAATGCTTTGGAAAGTGTGTACTTTCCTTCTTTCAAGTTACTTAATGTCCAGAGATAAGTGGACACATCTGAAAAAATTAGAGATATTTCAGAAAATGTTCTATTCTCTGTTTTCATTAAGTGCTTCTGATGATAAAAAGGCCCTTCAAAGGTGGTAGAGAAATACTTCACAGCAGTGTCTTATGCAGCAAAAACCCATGTTAGTTCCCCGTGTGATTCTCTAAAGAGCCGGGGAAAATTGCAATTCTGCTCAGCATAACATTAACATTTTAACATCACACATTCAGTAACTGGAATTTGAAATGTTTCATGTCTTAAATTTCCCAAATGTGTTATTTGCTTTGAGTTTTCACACTTTACTTATATGCTAAAAATAAAGCTATTATTTATTTTATTGGATTTGGTTCATTCTAAATGATCATACTTTCATTTCTACACATTGGATGTCTTTTGTTTGACTTCAGGAATATTTAAAATATACTGTTTCTTTGGGACATTAAAACACTACACTGAAGAAATGACATTCAAAAACTTGGCTATGGCATTCACTCCTGCATAAAATTCAGGAACTTATAAAAGAAGAGAGAAACTTGTGGTAGAGCTGTCACAATCAGTGTCCTCATTTCATGAATTTTTCTTTCCTTTTACCAATGGAGAAGATGAGGCCTTTGGTAAAGGAGCTTAATTTTTCTTTTCTTTTTAAATACTTACTTTCATTTGAAAAGAGGCCAAAGTTTGTGTTCAGATGTTTCCATAAAGGGTGTAATGGAAAGAAAGTGCTAAAAGGAATTGTCAGAAAGGAAAGAAGAAAGTCTAAGTGATAGGACCTGAAGACTTAAAAGGCAGGGGAAAGTGCAACAGTAGAGGCGAAAAGAGTAACCTGTGTGGTCAGGGAATCCATAGCGCAATGGGAAAGATGATGTTTCCGACACAGGAAGTTGGTGGGGCCAGGGTGGAATTCATCTGCAGATGAGGAGGTGATTAACCAGAAAGAGCAAGTGGAGTTGACTGAGTTGGGCTGGGAATAGTCATTACCTCATGAGAACATTTAATGTGACTGTCTCTAAGGGCCAATAAACTAATACATGACCTGGCCAGCATCAAGCAAAATGGGACAACATTAGAGCAAGTCTAGGTAGAAAACTGGAATAGAAGTCCATTTCCTAGTTTCTTGGCCTTTAAAATTTTTTTTAATTATAAAATATATATGAAAGAGTATATTGAAAGTGAAAAGCAATGTTTTTCAAACCTAATTATACATTAGAAACACTTAGTGCTGGGACTAAGTGTTTTATTTTTGTTTTCTAAGCTTATTTCATGAGCTTATTGTGCAATCTGAATTGAGAGCCAATAGGAAAAGAAATTGTAATAAAATAAAAACTAACATCCATGGTAAGCTTTGGGGAAACACAGTACCAGTTCTTTTAAAATCTGGTTTTAAACAGGATAATTAACCTCTTCTCTTCCTACTCCAGACTCAGAAAGTATCCTTATTCTACACTGCCCATTCATATTTCTTGCTTCCTGTGATTTATCTCTAAATATTTTAATTTTTAGATTTTAGAAAGTCTTTGACCTCTATACAAATGCCTACTACTAAATGTATTCTTCTACAAAATAATATTTCATTGAATTATGGTTTTGAAATTGACCTATTGGATTGAATAGGGTCTGGCTCCCAAACTCATTTTGAATTTCAAACCTCAAAGTCATAAATTAGTAGTGCTAAGTAAGCGAGTGGAACCTAATCTAATTATGGTGTTCAGGAAATAAGTTTGGAGGGGTAGACCCTATGTCATTGGAGATATGCCTTCAGAAGATAGTTCTCATCAGAAGGTTGGTTAGGAAAGCCACACTGAGTGTTGCCTCTTTCTGCTTCCTATCTTACCTTGTGATTTATCCTCTGCATATCCCTCCAATGCCATTTCCAGCTTCTCCAGACAGTTGAACCAATGGGGCCTTCCCAGTCTTGGACTGTGGACTCCAAAAACATGAGCCAAAATAAAACTCCCTCCTTCAAAAGTATCTTCTCTCGGGTATTTTCTTTGTTGTGGTAAAATCAGACTAATGTATAAAACTATAATCCATTCATTTTCATTTTTGGCTAACATTCTGTTGTATGAAATTGCTGTTTATAAAATACCTTGCAGAATCTTCTGTAACCCAAGCCAGGGATTTTTTTCATACTCAGTTGACCAGAAGGAAATCTTTGTAAGTGTCTAAGTATGGACTGAGAAATAGAAGGCAATGCATCAGGATCAGGTGCCATAGATTTCAGTACCATTTATTTATTAAGGTATTTGTGTCTTGAAGACCTGTCTTAGTCTGGTATCTTTTATATCATTTCTGACTGGTTGTGAGTTTCTGTTCTTCGTGTTCAAACTGCAACAGGGTGAATCAATTTAAAAGCAGTTAACAATACATTTCAAGATTTTTTGTTGATGCTCTATGGTGAGATACTGAGTCTTTTCCAGCACCCACTAGCCAGCAGGAGTTCTTTCTTAGTAGAAATGGTTGTCTGCAGAAGAGGATATGGTTTTTGCTTCTATTGCTTGTGGTTTTGTATTGTGGTTTTATTTGGGTTGGCCAAAACACAGTGGTCTCCTTGCCCGGACAATTTAAGTATCATTGAACTTTATGGGTTATAAAATCCAATTGGTAGAACAAATCTCACTGTGGTTAGAAGTGCTGCAAAATCTTTACTTGCTTTAAGCCCACAACTCTCAGGTTTATAGTGATTTGCTTAATGGCTTTTGCCTTCAAAACCCAAAGGTGCCTACTAGGTGCAGTGACTCTGCTTTAGTGGTCGGTGGGCCTAAGTTGAACATCTGTCTTTGCAAAGGATATCCCAACACTGTGTAGACTACATAACCCCCAGAAACATCATGTGCTGGGCCTCAGAAATTCTCGGGGTATTATCATCTTCCGACAATAATGATCTAAGGTGCATACCACCTCCTACCCAACAGGTCCAAATGGCATGATACCCACCCAACATGAACCAACATGGGATGTGAAAATGACCAGCTTCTTGGTGGTTTGATTATGGCAGAAAGTGTGTGGACTGAAATAACTTTGAAGTGGCACAGTTGAAGACATATCGGGCTTGTCAATCAGGTGTACTCATAGCCACCCTGTTGAACCACTGCTCCATGTTGGATATTTCAGGAAGTCTTGTTCTTTCCTGTTATGTCCTTTCAGCTCCTTAAACTACAAAAGCTTTATGTTGTGATCATTTTAAATGAGAAGATCTTACAGGAATCTGTTGTTAGCCAAGCATGTATATGGAAGAGTACATTCACCTGAGAGGTAATAAAACAGAAAAACAGTAGAGTAGGCAATAAGCAACCAAGTAGACTGGATGATTTGGTTGATGTCAGTCCACTTCTTTCATTCATGACTAGCACAATGAGCTCATGAGTGAAATAGCAATGGTGGCTGGGATGGTGCTGGCATGAGTTCCTCTTTACCAAGATTGTCAGTGTTGAAGGTTTAACCTGTCTGGAAGAAACCACTGTTGTTCTGCAGTATAGTACCAACACTTATGGAAAGCAAATATTACCTGATAGGAAATCAAAAACACCAAGCTCCTCATAGCTGGGAACTCAGTGATTTATCTTAACAGGATTTGATACATATTCCCAATATATATTTGTTTTACTTGGTTGCAGGACTTAAGCTGCACAATTCTTTGATGATTTGCAGTTATTTGATCCATGGGCAGAATAAGTATTTTTTTTTAAAGATTTGTTCATTTGTTTGAAAGGCAGAGTTACAGAGAAGCAGAGAGAGAAAGAGAGAGAGAGAGATCTTCTATCTGCTGGTTCACTCCCGAATGGCCGCAATGGCTGGAGGTGGGCCAATCTGAAGCCAAGAGCCAGGAGCTTCTTCCAAGTCTCCCATATGGGTGCAGGGGCTCAAGCACTTAGACTGTCTTCTGCAGCTTTCCCAGGTACATTAGCAAGGAGCTGGATCCAAAATGGAGCAGCGAGGACTCAAACCAGTACCCATATTGGATGCCGGCACTGGAGTGGCAGCTTTACCTGCTATGCCACAGCACTGGACCCAGAATAAATATTGTAACATGTCTAGTGCAAAGAATCCCTCTCATGCAAGTTGTGAAAGTAAGCATATGACTTGTGATCCACTGATCCTGAAACTACTGGCTTAAGAGAGATACAGCATAAATACACACTAATTAGCAACCATTAAAACACTGCTCTGTCCCCAGTAGTTAGAGTATGAGGAACCACAAACCAACAACTGGGTAAGGGAATAACCCTAGTTAACACCACTCTTGGTGATCCACTTGAAGAATCTAATGTTTTCTTTTTTTTAAAGATTTATTTATTTAATTTGAAAGGCAGAGTTACAGAGGGGGGAGGGAGGGGGAAGGAAGGGGAAGGATTTGGGCCATCTTCTACTGCTTTCCCAGGCAATAGCGGAGAGCAGGGTCCAAAGTAGAGCAGCCAGGACTCAAACCGGTGTCCATGTTGGATGCCGGCATTGCAAGCAGCAGCTTTAACTGCTATACCACAGCGCCGGCCCTGAATTTTATATTTTCTGAGCTTGCAACTTTATGTCTAGAGATCCTTGGTAGCAGAGAAAGAATGCTTCTTGCAGGTGACAGAAGAGTTCTTAGGAAACGTTATGGTATGGATTCTGCCTAATTACCTTGGGTTCCTCATTCTCTAACAGATGATCGGGAAAGTAAAGGAGTCACCACACTGGCAGGGTCAGTTACTGGCCAGGAGAAAGTAGAGCTTCTTTTACATGATAAAGACAAGGGAATGTGTTCAGCAGCCAATGATTTCTAGTGTGTGTTAATTTTATTTGCCTTTTTGAAAGTTTTTTTTTATTTATTTATTTGAAGGGCAGAGTGGCAGAGAGAAAGGGGGAGAGGGATCTTCCATCTGCGGGTTCATTCCCCCAAATGGCGGGGCAGGGCCTGGCTGAAGTCGGAGGCCTGCAACTCCATCTGGGCCACACACATCAGCTGGCAGGAGCCCAAGTACTTGGATTATGAGGCACTGCTTTCTCAGGCACGTTACCAGGGAGTTGGATTGGAAATAGAGCAGCTGGGACTTGAACTGGGTCTGGGTATAGGGTGCTGAAGTCGGAAGTGGTGGCTAAACTGGCTATGCCACAATGTTGGTCCTATGTGTGTTGATTTTATTACTGAATTTTGGTGACAAATGGATGAATGGAGCTGTCATGAGAAGAGATGGTTATAACGTAGAGGCTCAGCTCGGAAATAAATGTTTGGGTCACCCCACCATATACGCTATTGTATGAGCAGAGGTATTAGCCAAGGGTGACTTAGGAAAGGAGGAGACCATTAATAGCAGTTACGACACTGAGAACAGCTCCTGCAGTGAGGACTGTACTATGTGCATGAACTTCATGGTTGTACGTTTACAGGGACAAGGAATGACCAGAATCCTGGCAGAATTGATCCCAGATGGATGTACTCACATGAAAAAGTAGATCCCAGCACACTCTGTGGACTACAGTGGAGGCTGGGCAAGCCACCCAGCTACCCTCCATATTCCCCAGCTGTTAGGAGTGTTGGCTGCTGACAATTCACAGACGAAGCCCTTGATTGCATGACCCTTAGCTAGGGAGAACTGGTTTGCCCAAGGTAAGCCTCTTCCCCAAGGCGACTGCATAAGTAGCAGGTCAGCAGGGAGGTAAAAATACCATCTCTGAAGAATCTCCTACTTCCAGAACACCTACGGGAGTGACTAAGTAAGGCCTTTCGTTCGTTTAGTTTTTTTTTTTTTTTTTTTTAATAAACTAAGCAAAGTCTTTCTTGTAACAGCATCTCAGTTCAGTGTCTCCCTCTGCCCATTTGTACTTTGCTCATTCCCTAACAATGAATGTTGTTTGTAGGAGCTCTCCCTATAAATCTCCCAAATGAAACCAGTTTCATTAAAGTCTGTTCTCTAGGATACCTGGAGAAAAAACAAAACAAAACAAAACAATGTTCTGTGCAATCTTTTACAAGATCTCTCTCTCTCTCTGTATGTGTGTATATATATGTATATATATATATGCCTTCCTGTTTCCTTTTTGCCTTTTTGCTTGTTTTCTTAAACCTATTTCTAGTCCACTATCATTTTCAGCTGCATTCAGTCTGCTGTTCAACTCATGCTAATTTATTGCCTTCAGATATTTTCACTTTTTCATTGACAGTGTGTTCGCTTGGTCCTCTTTTCTGGATTGTTATCTTGCTTATATTCTCTACCCTTTTATTTTTTTCTGTACTGTTTTAAGCATATTCACCATAGGGTTTGAAAGTCCTTGTTTGCCAACCCCAGTATCTGGGTCATCTCTCCTTTTTCTCTTGAGAATGGGTTATAATTCTTGTCTCAACCTTCCCAGACATTTCTTAATGTATGTCAGACATACGTGATAGAACTCTGGAGCGTCTAGATGATGTTACCTTCCTGTGTTGGCAGATAGGGGTGTAACACTTCCCAGCGATCAGCCGTTAATTGAAGTCGGGATACATTTCAGTTTTAGTGAACTCGGGTTGCTTCCACTTTACCTGTTTGTGTTGGCTGTGCTGCTTCTCCCTTTGTAGATGTTTTCTATTTAGTCTGATCTCTGTTGTCTCGGGTTAGAAGACTGCAGGAAATTCAGGTCGGTGCTTTGGAGATCTTAGCCCTACTCCCTCGTTTTCTACCCTATGTTGTTTCCAAAATAAGGCAAAGTCCTTTAAGGAAAGACCAGCAGTATGTTTGAGTCAGGCTGCTTTCCCAAGGCTACCGGCGACTCCATGTTGCCTTCCAAGAGCTTTGGGCCTAGTTCTCAAGCCCCTTGTGCAACGCCAAAACTTAGCAAATGTTCTGTTAAAACAGTTGTGCATTTGCAAACCCTCGGCTTTTCAGTTTGTCACAGGGATCCTGCAAAATCACTCAGGGTTTTTCTGGCTTCTTTTTTTCCCTAGCAAAGGCTCTCTGACCGGTCAGGCTCCGTTCTCTGCAAGCACACAGAAACAGAAAATGCCTCAGGCAAAGGAGATAAAAATCCTCTCACACATGAGAGAGTTTTTCTTTCTGAAATTTTAGTTTGTTGATTCTGAAATTCTCAGATTCTTTAAAAATGTCATCTTTATAATTTATCTGGTTTTGTCCAGTTATGTGGTAAGAGTGCTCTCCTTTCTGACATATTCTTTCTTAAAACAGAAGTCCTCTTGCCTTAGTTTTAACTCGAGTTACGCATATTATTACTGGTTGATAAAGTCAGTCTTTCAAGGATTTATTCTTATGTCCCAGGCTTACTATAAATTTGTATATATTAGCTCTTCTTGGGTCATTTCCTTCTTGAAGTACATTCTTTAGAAGTTCCTTAATGCACATTTGTTGGTGAAAATACTCTTAGCAAATGTTTGCATTAAATATTTTTAATTCTGTCGCCGCAGCTCACTATGCTAATCCTCCGCATTGCGGCGCCGGCACACCGGGTTCTAGTCCCGGTTGGGGCGCCAGATTCTGTCCCGGTTGCCCCTCTTCCAGGCCAGCTCTCTGCTGTGGCCAGGGAGTGCAGTGGAGGATGGCCCAAGTGCTTGGGCCCTGCACCCCATGGAAGACCAGGATAAGTACCTGGCTCCTGCCATCGGATCAGCGCGGTGCACCAGCCACAGTGCGCAGGCCGCGGCGGCCCTTGAAGGGTGAACCAACGGCAAAGGAAGACCTTTTTCTCTGTCTCTCTCTCTCTCCCTGTCCACTCTGCCTGTCAATAAATAAATAAATAAATAAATAAATAAAAAATAAAAAAATAAAATATTTTTAATTTACCCAGCCCTTGAAATATCATCTAACTATGCCTACATGGACAGTTATTTCCATTCTGCACTTTGAAGATTTAATCTTATTCTCTCTTGCCTTCCATTGTTGAGAAACACAGTTTCAGTGGAAATGTCAGTCCTTTCTGTTGGCCTTTTAATGTATTCCTTTGGTATTTGGTGTTCTTCAGTTTTCCTGGATGGGTCTCAGTGGAGGACTTTTTTGTTTGTTTTGTTTGTACTTCTAAATTGTGCTTGGGATGGATTAGCTTTCTGAATCTAGAATTGCAGTCTTATCAATTCTGGAAAGCTCTGTTATGTGTATTCCTTTTACACTGTTCCCAACTCTCCTTATGGAATTCATTTAAATGTTTATTATATAGTCTCATTATATCCTTCACATTTCTTATTCTCTTGTCCATATTTTACTTGTTCCCCGCCCCAAGCTTTATTTGAGACAGTTTGCTTTGATCAACCCATCATCTCACTACTTCTCTGTTTACCTGTGTCTATTCTAATATTAGTCCATTCAAAGAATTTTAAATTTGAATTACATCAGTTCTAGAATTTTAGAAGTGGCTCTACTTCTGACCATCAATGTCAGGTTTTATGGACACATCGTAGCACATCTGACTACCATGTACATTTCTTTGCTTTTTTGGTATGTGTCCTGTTTACTCTGTGCCACATTCCAAATAATGTCTTCATGTCTTTGGTTCACTTGGCATCTCTTCAGAATCGAATTAATTTGGCATTTATAAATTCAGTTATGACATTTTTATATTTAGAACTTATATCTGTTTTATATCCAAATATGCATGGTAAATTATGAAAGTTTATTACTAAACTGTAATTTTAATTCAATATTTTATGACAATAAGCATCTGATTGTGATAATTTTATATTTTCTGTCTGTGGTAATTCTAATACTTGTGGCTTTTGCAATTCTCCTTCTGCCCTTGTTTCTCCTTTTGCTCATGGAGGCTTGTGTATATTAGTGTTTTTGTGATTTTTGTTTGTGATGTCAGAATCCTTGGTATCTTATATTTTAGAATATTTGAACCTAGATTTAAAGTTTATTTTTCTCTCTATGAGACAATTTGATTTTCTGGGTTCATTTATTGTAATAATTAAGGTGGACATATAAATGTAGCTAAAAATAAACCCCAAAACCTTTCAGTTACTTAGAAAAATGATTCATTTTCCTCATGCCAAATGTGATGGGGAACGGACAGTCCTCCTCCATTTCCTAACTGTGCTATCTGGAAAACATTACCTCCACAGGACCAGGTCTGGAAATGGAGTACATTGTTTCTACCCACATCCTCCTGGCCAGAATACCATCTCACAGTCACAAACACACTGCAAAGGAGTCTGGGAAATGTCATTGTCCTCTGTGCCTAGGAAGAGGAAACAGTGTGGTGAGTGAGTCGCATTGTCATGGTCATGTCCGCTGAGGCTGAAAGTCCTTCAGACGGCCAGCATGATGTGGAAATCTGTTCTGACCTCCCAGCTTGCAGGGGACACAGACTTCAGATTTTTAATGCTCTAATAGGTTGAGGATGTGGTTAGTTAAAATCCTTGGGAATGCCAATTTTACTTCTTCAGGATTTTATGTGTTTGTAGTCTGCTGGCAAGTTGGGCCTCTGAGAATTTCCCTTCTTTTTCTGCCAGCTCAATGACATTTTTTTTAAAAGTTGAATTAATTCCTCTTCTATTCTTAGCTATGCTCTACCACAAAGGTTTCTTAAAGTTAGTCTGCTATATTGATTAAAATGGATACCAACCTCAGGTTTTTGGAATTTATTCTCACCCCAACTACTAGTCCTACCTGGTTAAAGAAGAAGCATGACAGTGTGCTTGTATAAAGAGTCTGAATTATTAGGGCTACCAAATACTTTCTCCTGTTTCCTTACTCAGTTGTATATTTTACATGAGAAAAGCAAGTCACTCTCAAATCAAGGTACTTGAACTAAGTTTCTAAGGAGCTGCTCTTACCTGGGTTTCATTTAAACTAATACCATAGCATTTATCTCTTTGTCTTCTAATTTTATATCCAAAGAATATTAAAAATGAGAGTTAACAGACTGTTAAACCAATTTTTGTTAAAAGTGGATTGAAAATGATTTTGAAAATTTTTGCGTACCTTAAGAGGAAGCAACTAGTTGAAGTCCATTTTGCATTTTGAAACTAAATTAGTTTACTTAATTCAATGACTTAATAGAATTCCTTGTGTTTTTGTTGCTATATTTCTAAAAGAATTATAATCTTGAAAAATTACTTTATCTGTAAGTTTTCATTTTACATGGAATTTCTAGAACTTTACCATAAGAGTTTGTTATAGAGTAGAATCAGTATCGTACATAAATAAGGTAGACTTAGAGCTTTTCCAAACTCATGTCTTTCAGTTCTTCATCTCTTCATAAGAACAGGTTGATGTTTCCTAACTATTAGAAATCATTTTTATATTGTTCTTTTGAAATATTTTCCTTTTCTTTTGGTTACTAAGAATTGTTGACTTTTATAACCTTAATTTATTTGAAATTACCTACTACTATCTCAATTTTTCAATTCATGGTACAATATCAATACCATAGCCAATTTTATAAGAGACAGTAATTACTACTTTTCAAATATTGACATTTTCAAAACTTTTTCCTATCTTTTACATTTGACAGATCATACTCATTTACTTCACTTATTTTTTTCTGTGACAGCCTATATTGTTCCATTCATAAGACAGACAGCAATTTATAAATAGAATCTGTAAGTCAGCTTACTAGAGAATATGTGTTAGTGTTTTCATTAAAAAAGAAGTTCAATCTGCAGGTTTTTCTCTCAAATATTTATCCATGTTTTAAGTAGGTTTCCCAGCCTCCATCATGTAATTCATAGTTACTACAAAGGAGAAAGATTTCCTGTTAAGGAAAAGTAAATTGGCAACAGATAGATAGAATACAGGCACCAGTTGGGCAGCACAGACAGAGAAGCTGGGAGATCTGAGGACAGGGTGATGACATTTGAACTGGAGAAGCCAGGGAAGAGCCCAGCAGGAGAGAGAACTCAGAACAGTGTACTGTAGTTACTCTTTTTTTTTTTCTTTGTGTAAAACTCTAAGATTCCAAACTGTTTATGTGTAGCTTTTTGCTATTTTAGTAGAATTTTTTTAAATACTGAAGTTGGCAAAAAGAATGTATTCACATCCCAAATACCCAAAATCCCATACTGCAATTCAAATGGGAGGATTTTTGTATCTTATGGGAAATCTCGTTAGTGGGTTTTGTTGAGATTCTTTTCTTCTTTCTTTCTTTTTCATTTGAGAGACAAAGAAAGATCCCATGCACAGCTTCATGCCCCAAATTCCCACAGTGGCTACCAGGACTGGAAGGTGGTGTGTGTGTGTGTGTGTGTGTGCGTATGTGTATGTAGCCAGGAGATAGGAAACCAATCCAGGTCTCTCACTTGGGTGGAAGAGACACAACCATCTGTGGCCTCCCACGGTCTTCATTGTTAGGAATAAAAAAAAATCTCTAGGATCTGAACAGGAATCTCATTTTAAATAAAACCGGTAGGTGATTAATTTGCACATCTGACTTCCAATATTAAGAATTGTTAATATAAAAATTTAGAGAAGAAAAAAAACTGTTGCTGCTAAGGGAAATCTATAGTTTCTCTCAAGCTATTTGGATCAATGAGAGAGAAAGGGAGAGAGAGAGAGACAGAGAGGGAGAGAGAAAAAGAGAGAGATCTTTGTTCTTTGCAGTCACAGTTGGCAGAAATTCCAAGGAGTGATTTATAAGAATTTAGTGGAAAAATTTAAAGAGGGTAATGGATTTCTCATTGTGTAAAAGAATTTCAATGCATGATTAAAAATGAATTTTCCTTTGAATTGTAGGTCTCTATCTCAAATTGCCAAATTTGCATTAAGGAAATACGAAGAGAAAGCCTGCCTTTTATTTGGGGGATTGAGTATTGCACTGTAGGATGTCCAGGGGGCAAAAACCAAGCAGGAGAAACAAGTTGCTATTTGCAAAGTGTTAAAACAACAGCCAGATTGTTTCTTCTTCACTTACTGTGCACAGTATGGGCTGGCACCACTGTGGTAAGCTTAGAAATCTCAAATGCTGTCAGGAAAAACAAACCAAGTCCTCCAGACAGAATGAAAGGGTGAAGAGACAAGAAAGGAGAAGAGCAGGAATTCATCTGCAGTTAACAAAAGAGTGATACATTTCCTAACAGACTAGTGGAAACTGCTCTGCGAGGAGGGAGTGATCTCGGGAAATTTCTTCCTTCCAGTTTGCTGTCTTTGTTCCTGAGTATAGCATGTATGTTGACTTAATTAGCAGTGCACACTTGTAAGACACAACATGTCCTTTAAGATTCAAAAGCCTATGTATCCTGCATCATGGCTTAGACTTGAAGATTTCATATAGTATTTAGAAGGTTTTGAAAAAAGTGTTTTCTCATGAAGTTTCTCAGGACAGAAAGAAATTCCAGCTCATCTTTCCCCACCTAACCTTCCTGCCTGGTTCCCCGTATTTTTCTAAACTTTTTAAGAAAAAAATGAATACCTATTATTATGTATACCTGGTGTGTGCTACATCATGTATTTTCCTATGTTATATTGTATCTATTATACGCCTATGTATTTTCATGTATATTTCTGTATTTGTAATTCCTCTTAATTGCTTTAATCTGCATTCTGTGCTGTGCTTTCCTTTACCCCAAATTTCATCTTCCATTGCTAACTTCTGTTGTTGCCATGTTTGCTTCACCTTTTTTATCGAATGGTTCTGACGTCGCAGGATACTTCTGACGTCCTCTCTTCCTTACATAGATTTCCTTTGTCCTTTGATAACAAAATGGGTCCATTTAGTCATTTCACGCAACTACTGCTCATTCTTCTATATTCCCATGTTTCTTAGATTGCATATATTTCTAGGTTAATTAAACATTTTAAATATCTTTGAATGCTTATATAAGGATTACTGTTCTTCCTATCCCCTGTGAGACTCATTCATTATGCTGTGTGAATAGAGTCCAGTTATACTCTCCTTCATTTTAAAATAGCTCCCCCCCCCCCAATGTTATCAACAATTTTAGTTACTGGCTTTGATCTCTTTCTCCTTCCCTCCCCCATGTTCAGTATTTTTATTATTGGCCCACCCTCAAAATTTGTTATTTCATTTTAAACCATGCAGGTTATGCTCCACTCATTTCATGGTCAGAGCATAAATTTTGATACCATCTGAAATCCCACACATCTGAAATCCCACACATCTGAAAATCCAAACTTCGCTATTATTTCCCATGACAAAACTTTTACAATATTTTTAACAACTTTTGGGAAACATCTTACTGTATGTTACACTGATCTAACTCCTAAAAACTTGCTATAGTTTTCCTTACAATATATATCACTATTTAGAATTGTATTTACTTATTTGTTTGCTTGATAACTATTTCTTTCTCTAAAATAGAGATTCTGGGAAAATAGCAGCTTTTTCTTGTTCGCTACTAAATCCCTAACATTTGAACAACACACAGTGTATTGTGGACATTTGATAGTATCTGTTGAATTGTGGGTTAATAAATAATCCAGTGAATTAGGGAGTTGCTTTTCACTGCCTTAAGAAACTATTGTATATCAGACTACTATTTCCTTCACTCATATCCACATCTGCTCTGGCTCAGTAAAACCGCTTCAGGCTCAGGCTCTATGGTAGGAATGATTTTGTTATGTGACTAAAAGATAGTTTTCCCAAAACCGCCTCGGAAGTATACATTTTTTAGGATGTGTGTTTCTTTCACAGCATACTTATAGATATATGTACCACAGTCAATTAGGCAGATTGTCATTTGTGATTGAGTGACATTTTTGTAGTCCTGGCTACCTTGATCACCCTGATAGAAGATTGCAAGCATTACAGAGCCAAAAAACAATATATTTAGTTCTTTGTAACCAGAAGTTTGAGTTGGGAAGCGAAGTATATATTACAGGAAACTTTGGAACAATGCCTGGATAAATGACATATGAAACTTCTTTTGCATTTGTCCCAGAAACAAGAATACTCTCGAAAGCATTTTAGTTGAGGTCATCTGAATAGGTTGCTTTATTTCCTTCTTGTTGCATATGAAGATGTAACTCTACTCAATAAAAGCATAAGTTCATTGTAAGATGAGAATCAAGCAATCATAGGAGCGTTGTGGTATTATTTACAAAGTAT
Organism: Oryctolagus cuniculus; assembly: GCF_964237555.1. Classification (NCBI taxonomy): domain Eukaryota; kingdom Metazoa; phylum Chordata; class Mammalia; order Lagomorpha; family Leporidae; genus Oryctolagus; species Oryctolagus cuniculus. The sequence goes on from NC_091442.1 coordinate 86,048,954, forward strand.
TGTATAGAATGTAATCGCAAGCTCTGGAATGTCAAGGATAGCATTTTATTAATCTTTGTCTCTCCTAAAGCAAAAATACTGTGCTTGACCTTTGGCAGGCAATGAGTGCTTATAAAAAGATCAATCAGATTCTCATTCTTGAGATTTGGCATTTAATAGGAATTTTAATTCATTTTCCCAAAATGGGTTTTTACATTTTTGTTTATATGTCCTTTGCTGGTGTTAAAGTCACTTGTACTAAGAGGAATTATCACAACAAAGTAAATAATATGCAGCTATACATTTAGAAATCTTGTAGGTATAACATCTTGAAACCAGGATTTCTGGATTAGGTGAGTTATTAAAGATTAGCCAGTCCAACATTCTTATTTTACAGATAGGAAAAATATCCTACAGAGGTGAATTAATTTGCCTGAGGCTTTACAACTTATTAAATTGTACTAAAATCTAGGTAACTCGGGGTGGGCTATTTACACTATATAAGATTATTGTATACCATAAGCATGTTCAAAAATTAAGAAACCCACTGTGCAACATTCTCTGTCAGTGATCCCCAGGCTTTTTGAATACATACCCTAATGAGTTAACAAGTTTGATAATATGCTTGATATATCTTTAATTGTTCATTAATAAATTACCAACCTACTATAATTTTATAATAGATAGTTAAAATAATAATATAAGTAATAAGCTTTTGAATTATTTATTTTATAATTAATATAAGCATTCTTTTCTGTTAACAAAAATTATCATTTGCAAAATTTCATAGAATATGCTACATTTGAATGTTCTTTATGGGTATTCATTTTGAAAATCTTGGATTAGATTAAATAGTAATTGAAAAAGTGATTTAAAAGTCAAGTTCTGTGTTCAGTATATTTTTTTTCCTTTTTTAAAATTTTTTTAACTTTTATTTAATGAATATAAATTTCCAAAGTACAGCTTATGGACTACAATGGCTTCCCCCCATAACTTCCCTCCCACCCGAGTATATTTTGATTATTGGTTTTAACAAATCTCATAGAAATAGTATTTTTTAAATTTAAACTGCTTTTTTTAAAAAAAGATTTATTTATTTACATGAAAGGCAGAATATAAGAGAGGAAGGGACAGAGAGAGATCTTCCTTCTGCTGGTTCACTCCCTAAGTGGCAGCAATTTCTGGTGCTGCACCAGGCTGAAGCCAGGAGACTGGAACTCTATCTCCATCTCCTATATGGGTGGAATGTACCCAAGCACTTGGATCACCCTATGCTACTTTCCCAGGTGAATCAGAAAGGAGCAGGATTGGAAGTGGAACAATCAAGACTCAAACTGGGGCTCACATGGGATTCTGGCTTTGCAGGCAGCAACTTAACCTGCTATGCCACAACACTGGCCCCAGAATAGTAGGTTTAAATAGAAGAAATATTTCATTGGCTGCAGTTAATAATATACTTTTAAATGGCATTCACTAAGAATGCAAAGATTTATAGATGGAATTCATCTTATAAATTCCTACTTCCCTGGGAGCAAAAAATTTACAACTCTAAACAAAATTCTAGATTCTAGATTTTGCACAAATGGCTTAATTACCTAAAACCCTTCTTTTGGATGAGATAGAATTTGTTGCCCAAATTAAAGTGTGCAAATAAAAGCTTTTTCTCAGTAGAGAAAAAGAGGCAGAATGAGATATTCCATCCATTGGTTCACCACCGCCTCCCAATCACCCAACTGCCCGCAACAACCAAGTCTGGACCAGTTTGAACCCAGAAGCCCAAAACTCTATCCAGGTTTCCCACATGAGTGTAGGGTCTTAAATACTTGAGCCATTACCTGCTACATCCCAGGGTGCACATTGTGGGGAAGCCAGATGGGTTCTGGGAGTTGAATCAGGTGACTCATTTATGGGATGTGGTATCCCAGGAGACGTCCTAAGCATTGTGGCAAATACCTGCCCCAGTTGTGGAATATGGAATGTGGATGAGACATTGGAATAGAAATATTATGAGTTCAAGTAGTTTTTATATTAACTAGCTTGTATAACCTTGAATAACCATTTCAAGTTTTTCAACATCAATTGCTTTATTTAAAAAACTGGAGTGAGGTCGGTGAAGATTATTCTTTTAATTTCTTTCTAACCTTTTAAATGATATAATTATACTAATATAAGTTAAATTTGTGATGTGTATACATTTTATTCATAATGTGCATCTTCTATGAACTTGAGGACTAATTTGATGCTTGAATTCTGACAAATTTTGCATGAAAATAGACTTACCTTTTCTATTTCCATGAACTTTTTGAAGTCCTTTGCACAATATTTATATGTATCATAGAATGATACATTATTTACAAATCAAATATATTACTTTGTAGATAGGACATTTTGGGGAGGAACACTAAAATTGTTAATGTTCACCTGGCTCCAGTCTCAGGCCACTGGGATGATAAGAAATAGTAGGAGTCCGGTATGAGAAAGGAGGTGGTATGTGCTGGCGCCGTGGCTCACTTGGCTGATCCTCCACCTGCGGCGCCGGAATCCCATATGGGCGTTGGGTTCTAGTCCCGGCTGCTCCTCTTCCAGTCCAGCTCTCTGCTGTGGCCCGGGAGTGCAGTGGAGGATGGCCCAAGTGCTTGGGCCCTGCACCCCATGGGAGACCAGAAGCACCTGGCTCCTGGCTTCGGATCCGCACAGCGCACCAGTCGTAGCGGCCATTTGGGCGGTGAACCAATGAAAGGAAGACCTTTCTCTCTGTCTCTCCCTCTCACTGTCTGTAACTCTACCTGTCAAATAAGTAAAAAAAATAAAAAGGAAGGAGGTGGCTGCTTTGTTGATGTCCTTAATTCTTCCACGGTGAGTGTTTTCCCCAAGGTAGGAAACAATCAGTTCTGACCATGTGCTTAAGCACCACAGGGACCTTATAAAAGGATTAGCTAGAATGTTCCAAAGGGAGATCAAATGATTTTTGCATATATTTATAGAATAAAACCAAATTTTCAAAGGGGTGATTTTTATGACATCTTATTCTGAGTGAAAATGGACTTTAGGTGGGACTTTTGTGCCTTTCTTCTAGCTGTGAGTCACATACTGAGGAAGAGACAAAACTAGAAAATGGGGTCTTTCTGCAAAGCTTGTAACAGTGAAAGGAGGGTAGAATGAATGCATAAAGAAAAAGAAATCTCCACATTCATTTCTTCTGACAGCCGATCCAATGTGCTCTGGAAATCGAGTTGTACCCAAACGGCTGTTTTGTCACTGAGGTAGTGATTACAGAGTTAGAAAGATGTCTCTGGAAAACTGAACAGTGTAGCACAAAGGGGTCCAGAGAGGATAAGCAGCTGAAGAGATGAGAAAAAATATAGAGCAGAAGGACAAAAAAGAAAGAGAGCAGAGGGACTGGTAGTTTTTACTTAGGGAGTAAATTTTTACCTTACACAAATTGAGGAAATTTTGCAGTATTACAGATATTGTTAAATTATTTATTTGAAAGACAGAAATGCATGTGCACATGCACACACACACACATGGAATGGGAGGAAGGGAGGGAGGGAGGAAGGGTGGGAGAGAGAGAAAGAGAGAGAGAGTGTGTGTGTGTGTGTGTGTGTGTATGAGAGAGCATTAGTTCACATCCCAAATGCCTACAATAGTTGGAGCTGGGCCAGACCAAATCCTGGAACTGGGGAATCAGTCCAGGTCTCCTACAAGTCCCTGCTGCTGCCTCCCTAGGACTCTGATACAGGAAGTGGCCATCTAAATGGTATCTTAACCTTTACTGGATTTTTAAATAGAAGATGAAATAAGCATGGTCCTTTTCTCTTAAGTTTTCTTGCAAAGGAGAGGGTTTCCAGTTTTAAGATTGGAAACAAGAAAGCTTAAAAGGAATGTCCTCTTCTCTTTTTTTGATATAATAGTATTTAACTTACAGAACTCAGTTTCAGTTTCACTTTCTCTCCACTGTCCTCTCCCCTTTTCTGTGGATCAATCTCTGTCACTTTCTTGTTCTGTTGTGCTGTATATATTTCCATATAAGTGGTATATACCTATTGTATCAATAAATAATCATTTGCTTATCTGGATCAGATTTTTGGGTACCTCTGGAGAGCATGATATTTATTTTTATAAGTAGTATATATCTATTATATCATATAAACAACTATTTGCTTATCTGTAACAGATTTTTGGGTACCTTTGGACAAGATGATATTTATTTTACTAACACCTAACCTGGGTCCTGGCACATTGCATTCAGCCAGATTATCAAATAGTTTAATGAAAGTTTATATCTGACCATCTCTAAATTTTATACATTACAGTACTGACAGTCATTGTGGTTTGATTTTTTCTTCTTCTCCACTTCTATGTGGATGCTGCAATTTCCAAGATTTCAGGCCTTTTAGACACAAAGTCCCTCTTCGGAGGTTGAGGTAGCCCCTCTGTTCATTTAGTAAGTTGCAGAAGCTTATAATAGTGTAGAGAACAGGATGGCAACATACACACACACACACACACACATACACCAGTATTTTTTTCCACAGCTTTACAAAAATATGTTACATAAAAGACTTGGAAAAATCTCCGAGGTGGGATGAGAATAGCTTGTGAGAAGGAAGAGATCATGCATAGATTCTAACTTGGCAGTCACATAATGTTGCCTGATAAGTAGTGCTAAAAGTGGGTCACCAACTGTCTTTACCATCCTGACTGCTTTTTGCCTGTCTTACATAGATATCAAGGCTGGTGGATATGGAAGGAAACTTCACACACAATCAGAGAAAGATGGTTGTTGACCTAGGTCAGGGTGCTTATTGTAGATCAGAAATAAAATTGCACCATAGGATGGAGAAGAGCTAATCAAAACGTGAAAAGGCATTCCACTTGAAACTTCAGTATAGAGGGAGAATAACACAAGAGAGCAGAAAGGTGGGGGTCAAGAAAATGATTTTCCCATTTAAAACCAAAAATGCTTTAAAATGTAAAAGTCCCCCAAAGAGATTTATGTATTTAGTAAAAAGTGAGCAGAAAGATGAATGATCAATTAAGATCAAAACTAAAACTACAGATGGCATGCTAATACATGAAACTATCACAAAATTCAAGTTGGAAAAGAAGAATAAGAACTCACTTGGAAATTATTTTTCTTAAGATAAAGATCATTTTTCAAATGCAATTAAATATTCTATGAAGAATCAATTATTATCAGCTTAATCGTCAGTAATTATTGCTTTAATTTGTCCATTCTTTCTTAAACTTTATTTCTTAGAAAACTTTCTAGCTCAGTTACATTTCTTAGCAGTAAACATTACATGTAATAATAAAAACAACTGCCAATCAAAATCTCTGATGAGCAAGACATATGTAGTGAAACTATACCAATTTATTAAATAACAAAACTGAAAAAGAAAATTCATATAGTAGTATGCTTGTGAATTGTGATCTCATATAAGTACATATTTTGTTAAGTTTAAAGGTTACTGAAAATAGCTCAAAATACCCATTGTTTCCCTTTTGAGGAGTTCTCAACAGTAGTGATCAAAGTAATTCTGGTGAAAGATTTATTCATTGGGTGGAGGAACTGTCCAGTGCATTGAAGAATGTTAAGTAGCATCTACCCACTAGATGCAGATAGTTGTGACAATCAAAAATAACTCTGGACATTATCAAACATCCCCTGGGGAGCAAAAATAACCCCAGTTATGAATTGGTACAGAGAGGTATGGAATCCCGTTTTCCAGAGTGCTCACCTGCAGGAGTCAAACAACCACAAAAATAAATTACACATCGAGTCAAGTAATATATCCAAGAGCAGGTCTAGAGGAGATTGGAAGATGGAACTATCCATCTTCATTCAGAGGAAGCCAGCAGTGAGCATAAGAATTGTAAAGTTGAGGTGTCATGTTTTTGGGTTTCTGAACAGAAGTACATAGCACCAAGTGACATAAGTTCAAAGCGAGGATTGCTAGGAACAAATCTGAAACTAGCTGATGTGTTGTCCAGCTGTTAAGAGAATTCCGCTGTGGCATGTGCATTCTACTTTAACTGTCACTTTATAAATTTGGGTGTTGAATTCTAATAACAGTTGGAATCCTGCATTATTCTATATAAGAATACTACAAAATTTGTGGAAAATAGAATTCAAAATAAGTTGATTTTTTTTTTCAAATTTTTTTGAGTATCCTTAGATAATTGACATACTGTTTACCCATTTCTAAAGTTTAAACTGTCTTTGGGCATTATTTACCATAGACAGAATGTTAAAGCTTGTTCTAGAAGCAGCTATGATATGAAACAGAATGGAATTTGGAAATTTGCTCATACTCAGCATAATTCTCACCCATGAATGTTGAATCACTGGGGATTGTGACCCAGGCAGATTGGAAGACGGAGTAGTCTATTTATCACTAACAAGGAACTGGCTTGAGCCTCACATTACCTCAGCAGAACAACCAGAGGTGACATCACACTGTTTAAGTGAATAATTCTTGAACTAGACTGTAGGGACTGTATTGTTATCTAAAAGAAAGATCTGAAACAACTATGACACCACAATTTTCACATATAGGAAGAAGATAAGAAAATGGTAGTTGAGTTCCACTAAAATCTCTCTGCACGTATATAGTAAAGGGAGAAGGCATGCTAAAGTTACTAACCAAGAAGATTTTTACTATGACTACTGTTTACTTTCATCACTACTAACACTATACTTCTATTAATACTGCTAATAATAACAGCAACTTTCATCAATTTATAAATACCTAATATAAACCAGTACTTGGCTGTTATAGTTTGAATAATAGTTTGGGTATCTCCCAAGGTCCCATGTGTTGGAGAATTTGATCATGAAAGTTTTATATCAGTGGATTAATGTTAATAGGTAAAGGGTGGCGATATTATCTAATTGGTTGGTGGGCCCAGTGAGGGATCTTAAAGTCATGGGGAGCAGGTCATTGGAAAGTAGCACTGTAGAGGATTGAGGATCAAAGCTCACTTGGTGGCCTGGTTCTCTCGCTCTGCTTCTTGGCTTGTCATGTGATCTTTCCTCTGTGGATGTTGTGCCATCTCTTGCTTCCTTAGACATCAGGTGAGTGAGGCCGCCCGGTCTTGGACTGTGCATCTCCAAAACTGTAAGTGGAGATAAACCTTCTTTCCAAAGTAGTTCTTCTTAGGGATTTTACTTAGAGTAATGGAAAGCTGATGAATCTAGCATTTAAAATCATTACTGTACCACTAGTCCAAGTGATCAATTTCAATTCACAATTGATCATGCTGATAGGTCTAAGAGTCAAAGGGAATACATAAACAAGACTAGTGTCTGCTAATACTAACTGATAGAATAAAAAAGGGAGAGAACGATCCAACATGGGAAGTGGGATACAGAGCAGACTCATAGAATGGCAGATGTCCTAAACAGCATTCTGGCCTCAGAATCAGCCCTTAAGGCATTCAGATATGGATGAAGAGCCCGTGAGAGTTTTTTAGGTATGGAAAGCCAAGACAGTCTGGCAAAAAAAGGACCTAAATGAAAGATCTCTGCAGTGAGATCCCAGTAGAAAGAACGGGCCATCAAAGAAGAAGGTACCTTTCTCTGAAGGGAGGAGAGAACTTCCATTTTGACTCTGACCATGACCCTGTCAGAATAAGATCAAAGTTGGCGAACTCAAAAGGCTTCCATAGCCTTGGCAACACATGACCAGAGCATAGGGTGATTACTGATGCCATAAACAAGAGTGTCAAATTGTTAAATCAACAACAGGAGTCACTGTGTACTTACTCCTCATGTGGGATCTGTCCTTCAAGTGTTTTACAATGTGAAGTAATGCTATAACTAGTACTGAAACAGTATTTTATGCTTTATGTTCTGTGTGGGTGCAAACTGATGAAATCTTTACTTAATATATACTAAATCTATCTTCTGTATATAAAGATAATTGAAAATGAATCTTGATGTGAATGGAATGGGAGAGGGAGCGGGAGATGGGAGGGTTGCAGGTTGGAGGGAAGTTGTAGAGGGGAAAAATCCATTTTAATCCATAAACTGTAGTTTGGAAATTTATATTTACTAAATAAAAGTTAAAAAACCATTACTGTAATACTATAAAGTAGTATTATTCTCAGTCTAGAGATGAAGAAGCTTAGTCACTTCCAAATGAGGAAATCTTACAAATAATTCAGCTTTGTGGTGTTTTATTTAGGTGTGAGAGACCAAATGTCTATTATCTATGTTTCAGTCCCTGTTTTACTTGAAGATCAATATTCATGCATACATCAATTAGAAAGATTGGGATTTTGAGCATGTTCTATTCAGTTTTAAAAACAGAATTTGAAGTCACAATGAAAAATGGCAATCATTCTCAACCTCAGTAAGTTCAAAATTCTGTTTTTAAATAAATTTTTGCCTCAGTACACCATGTTGAGGGGAACTTCTCTTTTTTAAGAGAATGTAAGTCACAAGCATGCTTTTCTAATGAATGCATTTTTCTTAAAAGTAGAAAGATCATCTAAATGATAAATCTGGCTGGTACATGATTTTTGTGAAATCGGCCAAGAATAAAATCTTCCGAGATAATTAGAGATAACTCTTTGTTCTTTTTGCTGCCTTTGATACTTGTGCATGGTCCTTATCTGGAGATGTGGAAGCCAAGGACACTTATTAGTTGTTTAAAAATATTCAAGCTTGTATTTTCTTACATTTATTTTTTATAATGTTTAACCTTCTTATTGTGATATGTGTGCCATCTTGCAGATATATGCTTTTACATTCATTTTACATGTTGATTTTTATCCATGATAAATGTTATAAAACAGTATATAAGGTGGCAAGGAAGAATATCATTAACATTTTTAACATTGTCTCAGATGGTTATGATATTCCCACCTGCACTGATTGAACAGCCAAAGCAACTAGGCTCATGTACTCATTGCATATGGGTTGGAAGACAGAGAAGTATGTACAAGGACTTAAAAATGATATATGAAAAATGACATAAAAGATAAAAATATGAACTTTATTCTTAGTATAAATTCCATGAAGTTCAAGATACTTTTGTAAGTGATGATACCAAAAGAAATTGCTGTCCTGGAAATTGAACCACATAAGGAAACATTGTTTTACATTTTTTCATTTTGTTTGTTTGGGAGGGAGGTCGCAAAAGAGGAGAGACAGAAGAGAGAGAGAAGGGGAGAGAGAGGGAATGGGAGAGAAAGAGAGAGAACTCCCATCTATTGATTCACTCACCAAATGTCCGCAATGAGCAGGGCTGGGCTGTGGCTGAAGGAAGGAGCGAGGAACACATCCATGTCTCCCACAAGGGTAGTGGGAGTCCATTTGTTTGTGCCATTCACCATAGCTTCCCAGGTCTGCATTATAAGGAATCTGGATTCAGAATCCAGAACCAGGAATTGAACCCAAGCACTCTTATGTGGCATGGGGTTGTCTCAGCTTCTGGGATAAAATGCCTATTCTTTTTTTACATTATTAGCTAGAGAAAATAGCTGACCTTCATGGTTTTTACAAGATTTGTATAAAAAGAAGACAGAAAGTGCCAAAACAAGACCCTGGAGTGGATGCCTAATGATTTCCCATTGGAATTCTTCCAAAAGTCTCCTTGCTTGAGGAGAGGAATGACAAGAGCATCACTGCGGTGGAGAGCGCATGCCCTGGGGGAGATTTCCTGGGAATTTTGCTCCTGAAGCTCTGGTTACCTTTCATAAAGCTCTCCCAAAAAGCAGATGTTGCTGTTCTTTAGCCCTTGAGAAATCCAGCATGAAAAATGAGTTGAGTATCCTCCAAAACTGTTGCCATGACCTTTGCTCTTCAATGGTCCAGTTTTGCTTTCACTGGACCATGTCCACCTCTTAGTAGCCACTTCTTTGGTTGTCCTTTGTCTTCAGGATTATCCTGAGAAAGCCATGTTTTATCTCCTGTTATAATTCTTAGAAGAAATGCTTCAGGATCTTGGTCTTGCTTATTTAAAATTTCCTTTGAAAGCTCTGCCCTTGTCTGATCTGGGTATAATGATTTGGGAACCCATCAAGCAGAATATTTGTTCCATTACGCATTCAGAATTAAGTGGAATCAGTTGAGATGTGTATGCTGTTGGCTATTGCTTATTCTGTTAAGCATCAGTCGTAATCAATTAGGGCACGAACAAGATGCTGCTTTTTTTGTCACGAATTGATGTGGATGAACTGCAGCTGCAGGCTTCATCGTCAACCTCATGTCATCACTTCTTAAAATGAGTTATGCATTTATAAACTACTGATTTCTCTAAGGGTATGATCCTCATGGACTTTCTGTAAAGCATCAATGATTTCAACATTCTTCCACCCAAGCCTCCCCACAAATTTGATGTTTGTTCTTGCTTCACTTTTAGCAAAAATCTTGTTGCTCTGTTAGGGGCTCTTTTAAAACGGATGTCTTTTTCTTCTTAGTGCCTCAAACTAGGTCTTGTTCAGATAAATCATAAAAATTAGTACAAGTATATTTTGGTGTAAAAGATCTATAAATCCATGCATAATTTTTTCATAAAATTCATTTCCCAATGTACTTTTTGAAGAATCCTTCGATGTGCATATTTTTAGATTTTGTTTTGTTTTTCCTTCTCTTTTCTTGCATGGTCTATCTCTGCTGCTGGAATGCTCTAAAAGTGAACTCCAAGTGAGACTGAATCTTCAATTAGTCTAGTTCTTGAGCTTTCTGAGTTTCAACTTTTCCCACGGTAAAAATGGGGTGATTATACCTTTGCCTTAGGAAGTCATCAAAATACATAAAATATTATATGGAAAAAAAAAACAGATTAGTGCTTGAAAAACAGATACCTAATATTAGCTATTGTTACCAGCATCTCTCCTTTTTCCTAATATATGCTCACTTACTATTGCATGCTGCTCTGTAGAACTCTTGCCTGTGAGATCATGGGAGATAAAGTGACCTGTGTGTTTTGAATATGGATCCTAGTAGCAAGCCATAAGGGAACTGAGAAGCCTGTTCAAAGCCAAAGAAATATAGAGATCAGAGCACCACAGATCTGCGAACTGAGGCAGTATGAGGCATTTAGACTCACCATGTTTGTTTTTTTTTTAAGATTTTATTTATTTATTTGAGAAGTAGAATTACAGAGAAGGAAAGAGAGGGAGAGATGGAAAGAAAAGTTTTCCATCCGAATTTCTCACAATTTTATCCTCAGGTGGTTTCCTTGTAGAAATCAGAAGACTATATATATGAATACTTCAAAAAGTTCATGGAAAAGTTGAATTAAAATATGTTAATTTTGTACATAAAGTTTTGAAATTTCTTTAATCTTGGTATTTTAAAAATAATACAATTTTTCATGAACCTTTAAAAGTACACTTATATAACTGGCACATAGTTGCTATTCTGTCATTCTCTTTTTCTCTGTATATATATATATATATATATGCTGAACAAGTGAATGAAAAAGAATAAAAAAGTCTTTCCTTTAATAATATTGTGAAAAGCCCTGTAGAAGTAGAAATTTATAAAATATAGGTAAATCAGTTTCTAGTTTTGAATTTTATTGATAATAGGATTGTGGTTCCCTTGCCCACAAAGGAATGACACTGCTCCCAGCTGATCAGTCTTCAGTACACTTTTATTTAAACAGGATAGAAAAAGAAACCCTTGAGCAAGGGGAGCTCTGAAAGAAAGGGGAAGCTCCCGTTAGTACATCATGAACGGCTTATATAGTATATCATTGCAGAGGCATGTAATACAAGCTTAGTCCATGCTACAGTCCATGCGGCGGTGCTCCAATCGGGTGCCTGATCACGCACAGTCCATGCACTCCTTGTCCAACCATAAAGGTGATCACGCGCCTTCATCCAATCAAGCTCCTGGTCACGTAGCAGGCGACTCGGACGCTAACAGCAAGCTTCCACCTGGTGTTTTCTCAGCCTTGGTCAGTGGGAAAAGAAGTACGGGAAGCCCCAAGGCCATAGTTGTTTTACTCTAGCCTGGTGTTATGAAACGGTCCCGATATCGCAGCTCAACAAAAACCATAAACATCCACACAGCAGTAACTAATGCCAATGGTCAGCAAGCTAAGCCTTAGCATGTGGGCCCATGGCCGGCTCATGGGTCCCCACATAGGATGAGGATGAGGTATTTGTATTAATTCTGTGAGTTGGAACTTTAGGAAGATACATGTTTTTCCAAGTTGTCAGTCCCAGAGTTAATAGGCATAAAGGCAAATTTTTAATAGGGAACAAATTTAGCCACTTTCTCTAATTAAATGTTTTCAGAGATGTGTTATAGTATTCTAATCTACAATGACAATGTATTACCTGAGTGAACTAACAGGTTTTCATTCTATTATCATGCAGTCTTTCTTGACAATTTAATCCAAACAATGTGTTTTTTTACAAAAAGGAAGCTTTACCAAGTGGCTTAGGAAGTTCTTAGAACATGATTACTTAATTTAAAGTTTTTAAAATGTTATGTTGTCATTCGGTTTGAGATGTGATGGTTCTTACTGAATTTTATTCTGGTTAAAAAGTCATTGTCTCATGAATGAGAAATATGAAAGCGATAGCTACATGCCCTCTCATTCCAGGATTCCATATTGTCATGAAGAACAGATAAGGTTTAATCTAGTTGAATAATGATTCTGAAAACGTGAAGTGTTTAAGCAAACACAATTAAAGTTATAGGCTCTAGGGAACATATATCACATCCATATAATGTACAAGTTTCAAGAAATAGAAAAGGGAAGAAAAAAAGTATTTGGCTCAAGTTTGTCATAACCACTGTTATTTCTACTAAATTTTGGTGCTTTATCTTCATGAGATGTTTCTCTTTCAGATAAACAAGTTTATATAAGTTTGCGTATATTAGCCTTGACATAAACATAGTTGTATATTTTTTATTTAGTGCATGCTCTCTTATTTTAGTTACTTGGCTTATCATTTTTCCTATGAGCTATGAATATCCCAATAAGAATAAATATAAACTTAAGAGGCAGAGAGACAGAGAACTAAAGAGAACTCCTATCTACTAGTTCACTCACCAAATGCCTGCAATGTCTGGGACTGGACCAGGGCCAGATCCACCAGGGATTCAGTCTGGGTTTTCCCCATGAGTGGCACATTTGCAATCACTTGAGTTACCTGCTGCCTCTCAGGATGGTATTAGCAGAAAATTAGAATTAAGAACTGAGAATTGTAAGAGAGCCCGTGTATTCTAAGGCAGTGTATGGGTGTCTCAATTGCTAGGCCACAGGCCTGCCCGCAAGAGACATTTTAAAGAAGAAATTGAAATCAGGAGAGTTATTTGGAAGGTATCTTTTGCTTGCTTGATTGTTACCCACAGTGAACTATCCTTGATTCTACTCTTAAACCTTTCTCTAGACTTTCCTTTGTTCTTCCTTCAAATATGATACAACACAAATCTGATGAAAAGATGGCATTTTATGTGCATTTATTATTAGAATGCTCCCAATGTTTCACGTTCTGAGGTTTTCCACTCTCCTTAACAGCTTTTGAACAGAAGTATGAACCTTTCTTTTCCACTGATGGGTACAACTATGGATATATTATAGTTTCCTACTTTACGTGCAGCACCTGTTAGACAAACAGGAAGACAAGCATATAGTAGGTAAAATAGAATCTGTGTCTCACCAAAGGAGTTATGTGACAGATAATACAATCTACTTGCTCTTTCCTTATTCAGATCAATCCTGGTTGTTTGCTTGTCTGTAGTGGCTAGGATTTTACTCATAATCAATTGATAAGAAATCAGTTTATTTTTGTTGCAAAAAATCATTTCCTTAAGTACTGTTGTTTGTGGAAAATTGTGGTAGATCAACCAAACAATAATAGAGAAATGTTGAATTGTTGTCTGCCTGTATAATCACAAACAATAAAATCTCATTGCAATTATCTTTGTCCTGTTCCTTATCATTCTCTCTAGAGACGTTTTATTTTGGCTTTTTGTTTGATTATCTTCTTTGGATACTTTAAAACATGTTGTTTCCTTTTTCAAAATTTTTATTTATTTAAAATGTAGAGTGTGGTTCCGAGGAGGCAAGATGGCGGAATAGGAAGGGAGCACACTGATAGTCCGGGGAGAGATAGTTTAATAAAAGTGGAGATACTGCAGGTTCAAGGAAGAGTAGGGGAGGAAACAGCAGAAGAAACTCTTCCGGAACGCGTGATTCACAGCGGACCTGCGTGGAGAGCGTGGGAACCCACAGTTCGGGATACCAGTGGCAGACTCAACACACCAGCGCTGGAACGCGAGGTGAGCCGAACCTCAATAGCCCGAGACACCGGCAGGCAAGCGGAGAGAGGAGACTAGAGGGAACGACCCCCCGGGGGGGGGGGAGTTCACCAGTCTAACTGGAAGAGAGAGAGAGAGAGAGAAAAAAAAAAAAGGTGACTGGTACGGACACGGGTTTCTCTCTCTCCGCTCACCTCTCAAGGGCGAGCAAGACAAAGAGCAGGCGCCATCTTGGACATACTTCATAAGCAGAGCGACCTCAGGTCTGCACCGGCCTTGAGCCTAGCAGAAAAACCTGACTCTGGGCGGGGCGAATTAACAGGAGATTAGGACCTAGTAAATTTGTGGTGCTACTGAACTGAGACTGTGAAAAAAGAGACGGTGGGGGAGAGAACTCACGGAATTCACGTGAGCACTCTCCAGAGACGCTACAATTCCGTAACTTTGGAAACCCAGTGGGAGACTGAAGGAGAATTTGAGCCCACTCTGAGGGCCGAACAGATTCCCTGTGTGGTCCTTGGGAAAGAGCTTCCAATCTCTGGCTCCTGTGGGTATATCATTTGCCTGCTAACTACCTCCAACTTCGTTCAGCTGTGCAGAATTACTTCCCTTTTGAATCAAAAAAAAAGAAAGAGAGAGAGAGAGATTTACCACGCCTAACCTGGGAGTGTCACCTTTGGCACACTAAACAGAGCTCTCAGGCCACACCCATCTCAAGCCCTAAGGCTCCATCAAAAACAGATAGTCCACTTAATCTAGAGTCATAGTATAACAAGAAAAAGCACCACAGTGAAGAAACCAAATATCTCCAATATGCCAAATAACAAATGCAAAAACAGAGGTAATAAAAACAAGGAAGTCACCATGACGCCCTCAAATGAAAAAGACACCCCAATTCAAGATTATGAAGATGATGACATAGAAGAAATGCAAGAAGCAGATCTCAAAAAATTGATAAGAACATTAAGAAGTTCTCAAAAACAAATTCTTGAACTACAGAAATCCTTAATGGACAAGGTAGAAAATCTCTCTCGTGAAAATGAAATATTAAGGAGGAATCAAAATGAAACGAAACAACTAGTACAACAGGAAACTGGGATAGTGACGAGAAATCATAATGAAGTGAAGAATTCAATAGATCCAATGAAAAACACAATAGGGAGCCTTACAAACAGAATGGGTGAAGCAGAAGAGAGAATATCGGACTTAGAAGACAGAGAACAGGAAAGGATACAGTCAGACCAAAGAAAAGAAGAGGAAATTAGAAATCTAAAACATATTGTCAGGAATCTTCAGGATACTATTAAAAAAACCCAACATTCGGGTTCTAGGAGTTCCTGAAGGCATGGAGAGGGAGAAAGGATTAGAAGGCCTTTTTAGTGAGATATTAGCAGAAAATTTCCCAGGTTTGGAGAAGGACAGAGAAATCCTAGTACAGGAAGCACACAGAACCCCTAATAAACATGACCAAAAGAGATCCTCACCACGACACGTTGTAATTAAACTCTCCACAGTGAAACATAAAGAAAAGATCCTAAAATGTGCAAGAGAGAAACATCAGATTACTCTCAGAGGATCTCCAATCAGACTCACAGCTGACTTCTCATCAGAAACTCTACAAGCTAGGAGGGAATGGCGAGATATAGCCCAGGTACTAAGAGAGAAAAACTGCCAGCCCAAAATATTATATCCTGCCAAGCTATCATTTGTGAATGAAGGTGAAATAAAGACCTTTCATAGCAAACAGAAATTGAAAGACTTTGTGGCCACTCGTCCGGCCCTGCAAAAGATACTTAAAGATGTGCTACACTCAGAAACACAGAAACACGGTCATCAATATGAAAGAAGATAAAGAAAGGAAACCTCACAGCAAAAGATCACAGGGAATTCAAAGCATATATTAGAACTTATCTTTGGCAAATGGCAGGGCAAAGTTAACACTTATCATTAGTCACATTGAACGTTAATGGCCTGAACTGTCCAGTTAAAAGACACAGATTGGCTGATTGGGTTAAGGAACAAAACCCATCTATTTGCTGCTTACAAGAAACACATCTTTCCAACAAAGATCCATACACACTGAAAGTGAAAGGCTGGAAAAAGATATACCATGCCAACAGAAATGAAAAAAGAGCGGGCGTAGCCATCTTAATATCGGACAACATAAACTTTACCACAAAAACTGTTAAGAGAGACAAAGAGGGGCACTATATAATGATTAAGGGATCAATACAACAAGAAGATATAACAATTATCAATGTGTATGCACCTAACTGCAGGGCACCAGTTTATCTAAAAGATTTGTTAGAGGACTTAAAGGGAGACTTAGACCCCAATACAATAGTACTGGGGGACTTCAATACTCCACTCTCAGAAATAGACAGATCAATAGGACAGAAGATCAACAAGGATACAGTAGATTTAAACGACACTATAGCGCAAATGGATCTAACAGATATATACAGAACTTTCAATCCTACAGCTAAAGATTTTACATTCTTCTCAGCAGTACATGGAACCTTCTCTAGGATTGACCACATACTAGGCCATAAAGCAAGTCTCAGCAAATTCAAAAGAATTAGAATCATACCATGCAGCTTCTCAGACCATAAAGGCATGAAGTTGGAAATTAGCAACTCAGGAATCCCTAGAGCATACGCAAACACATGGAGATTGAACAACATGCTCCTGAATGAACAATGGGTCATAGAAGAAATTAAAAGAGAAATCAAAAACTTTCTGGAAGTAAATGAGGATAACAGCACAACATACCAAAACTTATGGGACACAGCAAAAGCAGTGTTAAGAAGAAAGTTTATATCAATAGGTGCCTACATCAAGAAATTGGAAAGGCACCAAATAGATGAGCTTTCTGTCGCTCCCCCTCTTCGTGGAGGAACGACACTAAACCCTGCCTAGGCTTCATATCCGAGTCACGGCACCACTATGTCGCTCCCCGTCTTCGTGGAGGAACGACACAGGACCCTGCGCTGTTCTTTCGTCTGCTCGGCCCTCCCCGGGTTTGCTGCTGGTTCTTCCCGGGTTGGCTACCGACCCTTCCACCTCCGTGGAAGGGCGGTTCCCCCTGCCACATTCCCCAATTCCGCAGGGGAGCGGCACACCGCCGGCCGGCTCTCTCGGGGGCTGCACAGGTGTTCCTCTTAGATGTTCCTGGTGCATGTTGTCTCTCTCCTCCTTTATAGTCCTCTTCCACCAATCCCAACTCTGCTACCCACACGCCGAGTACGCAGCTCTCCTCCAATCAGGAGCAGGTCCTGCTGTTTATTGGTTGAACTGGAGGCAGCTGTATAGAAGCTGTTTCTTCCTCTCCCAGCGCCATATTGTGGGAGAGCAGATGCATAGAATAAGTCTTAATTCCAGTAACAGTCTAGTCCGAGTTGCTCCCCACACTTTCAATTCACCTCAAGGATCTAGAAAACCTACAGCAAACCAGACCCAAATCTAGTAGGAGAAGAGAAATAATTAAAATCAGAGAAGAAATCAACAGGATTGAATCCAAAAAAAATTACAAAAAATCAGCCAAACGAGGAGCTGGTTTTTTGAAAAAATAAACAAAATTGACACCCCATTGGCCCAACTAACTAAAAAAAGAAGAGAAAAGACCCAAATCAATAAAATCAGAGACGAAAAAGGAAACATAACAACAGACACCACAGAAATAAAAAGAATCATCAGAAATTACTACAAGGACTTGTATGCCAGCAAACAGGGAAACCTATCAGAAATGGATAGATTCCTGGACACATGCAACCTACCTAAATTGAACCAGGAAGACATCGAAAACCTAAACAGACCCATAACTGAAACAGAAATTGAAACAGTAATAAAGGCCCTCCCAACAAAGAAAAGCCCAGGACCAGATGGATTCACTGCTGAATTCTACCAGACATTTAAAGAAGAACTGACTCCAATTCTTCTCAAACTATTCAGAACAATCGAAGAAGAGGGAATCCTCCCAAATTCTTTCTATGAAGCCAGCATCACCTTAATTCCTAAGCCGGAAAAAGATGCAGCACTGAAAGAGAATTACAGACCAATATCCCTGATGAACATAGATGCAAAAATCCTCAATAAAATTCTCGCCAATAGAATGCAACAACACATCAGAAAGATCATCCACCCAGACCAAGTGGGATTTATCCCTGGTATGCAGGGATGGTTTAATGTGCGCAAGACAATCAATGTGATACACCACATTAACAGACTGCAGAAGAAAAACCATATGATTATCTCAATAGATGCCGAGAAAGCATTTGATAAAATACAACACCCGTTCATGATGAAAACTCTAAGCAAACTGGGTACGGAAGGAACATTCCTCAATACAATCAAAGCAATCTATGAAAAACCCACAGCCAACATCCTATTGAATGAGGAAAAGTTGGAAACATTTCCACTGAGATCTGGTACCAGGCAGGGATGCCCACTCTCACCACTGCTATTCAATAGAGTTCTGGAGGTTCTAGCCAGAGCTATTAGGCAAGAAAAAGAAATTAAAGGGATACAAATTGGGAAGGAAGAACTCAAACTATCCCTCTTTGCAGATGACATGATTCCTTATTTAGGGGACCCAAAGAACTCTACTAAGAGACTATTGGAACTCATAGAAGATTTTGGCAAAGTAGCAGGGTATAAAATCAATGCACAAAAATCAACAGCCTTTGTATACACAGACAATGCCATGGCTGAGGAAGAACTTCTAAGATCAATCCCATTCACAATAGCTACAAAAACAATCAAATACCTTGGAATAAACTTAACCAAGGACGCTCAAGGTCTCTACGATGAAAATTACAAAACCTTAAAGAAAGAAATAGAAGAGGATACCAAGAAATGGAAAAATCTTCCATGCTCATGGATTGGAAGAATCAATATCATCAAAATGTCCATTCTCCCAAAAGCAATTTATAGATTCAATGCAATACCAATCAAAATACCGAAGACCTTCTTCTCAGACCTGGAAAAAATGGTGCTGAAATTTATATGGAGGCACAAGATACCTTGAATAGCTAAAGCAATCTTGTACAACAAAAACAAAGCCGGAGGCATCAGAATACCAGATTTCAGGACATACTACAGGGTAGTTGTCATGAAAACAGCATGGTACTGGTAAAGAAACAGATGGATAGACCAATGGAACAGAATTGAAACACCAGAAATCAACCCAAACATCTACAGCCAACTTATATTTGATCAAGGATCTAAAACTAATTCCTGGAGCAAGGACAGTCTATTCAATAAATGGTGCTGGGAAAACTGGATTTCCAGGAGCAGAATCATGAAGCAAGACCCCTACCTTACACCTTACACAAAAATCCACTCAACATGGATTAAAGACCTAAATCTACGACCTGACACCATCAAGTTACTAGAGAACATTGGAGAAACCCTTCAAGATATTGGCACAGGCAAAGAATTTCTGGAAGACACCCGGGAGGCACAAGCAGTCAAAGCCAAAATCAACTATTGGGATTGCATCAAATTGAGAAGTTTCTGTACTGCAAAAGAAACAGTCAGGAGAGTGAAGAGACAACCGACAGAATGGGAAAAAATATTTGCAAACTATGCAATAGATAAAGGGTTAATAACCAGAATCTACAAAGAGATCAAGAAACTCCACAAAAACAAAACCAACAACCCACTTAAGAGATGGGCCAAGGACCTCAATAGACATTTTTCAAAAGAGGAAATCCAAATGGCCAACAGAAACATGAAAAAATGTTCAAGGTCATTAGCAATCAGGGAAATGCAAATCAAAACCACAATGAGGTTTCACCTCACCCCGGTTAGAATGGCTCACATGCAGATCTACCAACAACAGATGCTGGTGAGGATGTGGGGAAAAAGGGACACTAACCCACTGTTGGTGGGAATGCAAACTGGTAAAGCCACTATGGAAGTCAGTCTGGAGATTCCTCAGAAACCTGAAGATAAGCCTACCGTTCGACCCAGCCATCCCACTCCTTGGAATTTACCCAAAGGAATTTAAATTGGCAAACAAAAAAGCGGTCTGCACCCTAATGTTTATTGCAGCTCAATTCACAATAGCCAAGACCTGGAACCAACCTAAATGCCCATCAATGGTATTCTGGATAAAGAAATTATGGGATATGTACTCTTTAGAATACTATACCGCAGTAAGAAACAATGAAATCCAGTCATTTGCAAGAACATGGAGGAATCTGGAACACATCATGCTGAGTGAAATAAGCCAGTCTCAAAGGGACAAATACCATATGTTCTCCCTGATCGGTGACAACTGACTGAACACCAAAAAGGAAACCTGTTGAAGTGAAATGGACACTATGAGAAACGGTGACTTGATCAGCATAGCCCTGACTGTTAATGAACAACTTAATACATTATCCCTCTTAGTAGTTTTTTTGTCTGTTCTACTTAATATGACTGGTTTAATTCTGTAATTAATACACAGTTATTCTTAAGTGTTGAAATTTAACTGAAATGTGATCCCTGTTAAACATAAGAGTGGGAATAAGAGAGGGAAGAGATGTACAATTTGGGACATGCTCAAGCTGACTTGCCCCAAACGGTAGAGTTAGAAACATACCAGGGGACTCCAATTTAATCCCATCAAGGTGGCATGTACCAATGCCATCTCACCAGTCCAAGTGATCAATTTCAGTTCACAATTGACCATAATGAAAGGACTAAGAGTCAAAGGAAGCACATAAACAAGTCTAGTACCTGCTAATACTAACTGATAGAATAAATAAAGGGGAGAGTGATCCAACATGGGAAGTGAGATACTCAGCAGACTCATAGAATGGTGGATGTCCTAAATAGCACTCTGGCCTCAGAATCAGCCCTAAAGGCATTCGGATCTGGCTGACAAGCCCATGAGAGTATTTCAGGCATGGAAAGCCAAGACACTCTGGCCAAAAAAAAAAAAAAAAAAAAACCCTAAATGAAAGATCTCTGTGAGTGAGATCCCAGTGGAAAGAACAGGTCTTCAAAGAAGGATGTACCTTTCTCTGAAGGGAGGAGAGAACCTCTACTTTGAATATGACCTTGTCTAAATAAGAGCAGAGTCGGTGAACTCAAAAGGCTTCCATAGCCTTGGAAACTCATGACTGGTGCATAGGGAGATTACTGATGCCATAAACAGGAGTGTCAATTTGTAAAGTCAACAACAGGAGTCACTGTGCACTTACTCCTCATGTAGGATCTCTGTCCTTAATGTGCTGTACATTGAGACTTAATGCTATAATAAGTACTCAAACAGTATATTTCGCTTTGTGTTTCTATGGGGGTGCAAACTGTTGAAATCTTTACTTAATGTATACTAAACTGATCTGTAAAAAAAAAAAAAGAAGAAATTATCAATTCCCAACTTGACTCTCACTGGGATTAAACATGACAATAGGTCTGATTTGATTTCATCATCATTTAAAAAATCATCTATTATTTTTCACTTTATGTTTGTGTGGGAGCAAACTGTTGAAATCTTTACTTTTGTATGCTAAACTGATCTGTATATAAAGAGAATCAAAAATGAATCCTCATGTGAATGGAAGGGGAGAGGGAGTGGGAAAGGGGAGGGATGCGGGTGGGAGAGATGATATGGGGGGGAAGCCATTGTAATCCATAAGCCGTATTTTGGAAATTTATATTCATTAAATAAAAGTTAAAAAAAATGTAGAGAGTGTGTGTGCACTTGCAGAGAGAGAGAGACAGGGGCATTAGGGAAACAGGTAGGTGGGGAGAAAGATGGAAAGGGACAGGGATCAGAATCTCTTAGCCACTGGTTCACTCCCCAGGTGCTTGTAATAGCTGACACTGGGTCACGTAAAATCTGGAGTTGAGAGTAAATCGGGGTCTCCGTCATGTGGCAGGGACCTAGTGAGTTGAGTCACCGTCTGCTACCTCCTACAGTGTGCATTAACTGCAACTGGAACCCAGAGTGGGTCAGAACTTGAACCCAGACACTCTGTTACACCATGCTAGCATCCTAAGCATTGTCTTAACCTCTACACCAAATGCTCATCCCTCTTCCTTAAAATAAAAAAGCCTAAGTAACATAGTATGTACCACTTGAATGCTCTTGATTTAAGTCTCCTTACCCATTTAGATATCGCTAAGGTCATTTCTATTTTTTAAAGTCAGAGTCTGCTTTTATGTTGAAATAGATCTGTTTGGATGTGTGCATTCAACACTTCTTTTATGTTGAAATAGATCTGTCTGGATGTGTGCATTCAAAAGTCCTGCATTATTCACTCAAATTTTGGGAAGTGTGTACTGTTTGCCTTACAGTTTTCATGCAATGAAGACCTGGTGTTTACCCACCACTGGCAAGCTGTGGTCCCCAGGCTAAGCATAGCTTGCCACCTGTTTTTATCAATAAAGATTTTTAAAACTTATTCCAACTGTTTCGGTTGCCTACATCTGTGACTGCTTTCACAGTGCAACACAGAGTAAACTGGCTGTAAGAGAGCACATTGTCCATAAAGCCTGAAATATTTACTATTTTTCTTTCACAGAAAAAGCTTGCAAATCAAAAATATGTTTTATTGAATCCACAATAGATTTTTATCGATTTCACTGTAATAAGAATTTTGTTGTTGCTAGTATTCTTGGTTGAGAGTATGTGTGTGTTTTCTTTAAATTTTGACTTTGTTTTGTCCAGTTTTTTGGTTTTGTTCATTTTTTAATGCTATTTTGTTCCATGCTAGCATTTCAATTGATTTTACATTAAATAAACAACCAGCAACTGACTGTATTAATCAGGGTTCTCCAGAGACACAGAACCAGGATTGTACTGATATAGATTCATGTAAGAAGAGATTTATTATAGAAATTGATATACAATTATAGGGCTAAGAGGTCCCACTGTCTGCTCTCCTCAACAGTGGAACCAGGAAAGCCAATGCAACTCAGTCTGAGTCTGATGGCCCCAGAGTCGGGGGACCACTGTTGCAAGTCCTGGAGGGAGACAGCCTGAGAACCAGAACCTCAGATGTCCAAAGCCAGGAAATGAGGATGCTCAGCTCAAGGAGACTGGGAGTTTGCCTTTTCTCCACGTTTTGTTCTATCCAAGCCTTCTATGCTGCCTGCGTGATGCCCTTGCCCACCCACACTGGTGAGTGCAGACCTCCCTTACTCAGGGTCTGGGTCTGTCCGGGCTGCTGTCACAAAATTCAGTGACATGGGTGGCTTGTAGATAAGGACAACTCATTTCTCATGCTTTTAGAGGCCAAGAGGCCCAAGACCAAGGTAATGGCAGATTGAGTGCCTGGTGAGGGCCCACTCCCTGGTTCGTAGAAGGACACCTTGTCACTGTGTCCTCAGATCTGGGCAGCCCGTAGCCCAGTCAAGCTGACACGTAATCATCAACTATTCAATTCACTTGGAATCATCCAGCTGCTAATGGATGGGTCCCAGTCTTGTTGCTATTTAAAGAAGATGATGAAATCACTTAAATGAAAATTGTGCATTTTGCTCGTGAAAAGGCTGCCAATGGTTTGAAGAGCTATTTCCAAGTTCTGTGTAACTCTACTATGTTACGCTAGAATATTTTCTCTAAGTGAAAATCATAGAGGATTAGGTTAAATATAATTTGTTATAGATAAATATATTTGTAGTGCTTCTGATATTTTGAACATTAAGTCCTTTTTGATAGAATGAAAGAGATTTGGATGGCTTTTTTCTTGCTATAGTAGCCTTTTCGCTTAAGGGGCATTGTTAGTTTTCTCCTTACTTTTGTTTTTTCATAGATTGTGTGCATAGAGATGGGAGAAAGAGAGAAAGCTGCAGGAGCCACAGCACTTAGGATGAAGCACACGGGGGAAGAGCCATCCTGTGGCGAGCTTTTGGATCTGATAGTTGCTTGAACTTCATGGTTCCCCTCACCTTCACAGGAAATTAGACTTCATACCATTTTTCAGTTGACTCTATTACATGAGAGGATGATTAATGAGGATGGCATTTACCCTGATTGTTGTGCTCTTTAGAAAGATACTCTCCATGAACAGCTCATATTTCCCCACTCCAGATGGAGATGACATTTTTCGGGGAAGAAATACAGAGGAGCTCTGTCTCACTAACCACATTTTCAGGTACACATCCCTACCAGGGTTCTTCTTGTCAAATGCATTAAAAGAGATCTATTTTCTCTGAAGTACAGCACTCTTCAGCTTCTGGGCTCTGAATTGCCTGACTTTCTTTTTTTTTTAAAGTTTGTTGAAGATGCTAAGATTCTGCCCTAAATTAAGCTGAATTGCTTGAAAAATTCCAGGACACTTGTGTTGGAGAAGCTTCAAAGACGTTATTTGTGGCTTAGTTTGGTAGTTCAGGACATGAATATCTAAAAAGTGACACAGTTTGCAACCCACAGGATTAAGTTTTGGGTCGAACAAGCAGAAGGACTCGCCAACTACTCTGATATTACAAGGGCTCTCACATCCCTGTTCCTTGGAAAAGATTATCAGCCACTTTTGCCAATCAACATTAGACATCAAAAACCTTAGACTTGTTCTAGAGTCTTTGGGGGATCAATGGCCAGTATTTGTCCTCCTTTAATCTCGTAGTGCAATTTTATAGATACAAAAAGGCAACCTTGATTCTGTATCAGGCTAAAAGTAGTCTGAGAAAGGGATAGCTTGTCTGAATTTCTCCTCTGTACAGCAGGTAGTTGGATTTTGAGGCCTGAGCTATGTTTATTTCTTAATTAAGTTTTAACTGAATTTGTCATACCTTTTAGCTGCTGTATCTGTTCTCATGAGATGCAGAGCACAGATCGCATTAAAGGTAGTAAAACCTCAACTATAACACGAGGGTGACCTAAAGGATAATTGTGAGGAGACAAATCTGAAAATGAAATTTGAGGCAGATAATCCAAGAAAGGCATCATTCCCAAAAGACAAGCCAGAGAGGAATTCTCTGTGAGGCTGTGGGCTATACCGCGGTGATGGGCTGAGCAGGGATTCCAGGACCGGATAGAGGGAACTGCCCAGGCAGAAGTACCTTCCTGTTAGAGGAGCCAGATGAAAACCATTTGAAACAAAGCACTGTCTCAGGAACAGAAACCTTCATATTTCAAAAATATATTTGTTTGACAGGCAGGGAAATAGAGAGAGAAAGGAGAAGACAGTGAGATTCCATTTCTCAGTTCACTCCTCAAATAGCCACAGAGACAAGTCTGGAACAGGCCAAATCCAGCAGGCAGAAACTCCATCTTGGCCTCCTACGTGGGTGACAGGATCCCAAGTACTTGGACCATCTTGTGCTGCTTTCCACGGCTCATTAGCAGGAAGTTGGGTTGGAACCAGAGCAGATAAGACTCAAAGTGAGACTCTGATATGGGATGCTGGTAGTGGCCTCACCCACTGTGCCACAATGCTGCCTCCTGGGTTATTTTAAGTAAGTCTTGGTGTAGTATCTCAATACCAATATATTGCCTAATGGTGACTTTTTAGGAATGGTCTTAATGGAAATATTTCATGGATTTGTAATTAGAACATAATATACTTTGTTTTCATTAATACTTGTGATATATTTTGAAACACTTTCTCCTCACCTAGGTAAATTTTTTTTTTTTTTTTGCAATTGCTTTTGCACTATTGCTTAGCTAGTGTATTTCCTATGCTTTGTGAGAAACCATTTCTTTCAGTGCTGTAACCATATGAATACAAGCCAATGATATTAGGGTCCAAAATAATCCTTAGAAACATCTGTATGTTGTTACACATCAGGAAACATGACAGCTTATTTCTTCATTCTATTCATTGTTAGTTACCACCTGGACCTTGTATTATTGGAGTGAGAAATTATAGATCAAGGAAGAATTAGAGAGAGGACATATAGCCTCACAGTTAAAATGCCTGTTCCTGGTGGGGTGGGGGGCAGCATTGTGGCATGGTGGGCTAACTTGTCATCTCTGATCAGAGCACTGATTCAAGTTCCAGCTGCTCTGCATCTGATCCAGCTCCCTGCTAATGGCCCTGTGAAAGCAGTAGAAAGTGACCCAGGCACTTTGGTCTCTGCACCCATGTTGTAGACCTGGATGGAGTATCATGCTCCTGGCTTCTGCCTGGCCCAACCAGGGCCATTATGGCCATTTTGGGAGTAAACCTATCTATAGAGGGGTTTTATTTTTTTCCCCTCTCTTTCTTTCGTTCCTGTCTCTGCCACTCTGCCTTTAAGTAAATTCCCTCCTCCATCTCCTGATTCCAGTTTCCTGCTGATGTAGATCCAGGGGGAGCCATGGTGATGGCTTAATCATTTGGGTCCCTCCACCCACCTGAGAAATCTGAGTTAGGTTCTTGCCTCCTGGCTTTGGCCTTGGCCCAGTCTTGTCTGTTGTGGAAATTTGTGGAGTGAATCACCAGAAGGAAGCTATTTATGTGTGATTTTCTTCCAAATAAACAATAAAAAGTAAATTGAGTTCTCAGTTAAAAGACTTAGATATCAAAATAAATTTAGGAAAATCTTATTATGAGCCTGCTGAGAATATAAAGGGATTCAAAAAGAATATTTGTCTCTTAAAAAGAAGAATATATTTTTCAAGTATATTTTTATATTTTAATATGTCTAGAGCCTGGGTGAGTTTTTGATTGTAACAAAATGTTGCCAGAAAAATTTAAAATTATTTTCAATTCCTTTAAAGCTTTCATTTTGCTGATGATGTGCCTTGCAATTGGGGGTATTAGAAAATAAGAAAACATTGCTTTTAAGATTCTTCGACATACACATATTTCAGAGTCATAATATTTCAGAGGTATTTTGGGTCTAATTTCAACCAGTACGTCTGAGATAGATATCCTAGTATGTAATAAAGCAATCAGCTAGTGCCTCTTCTTCTGGCTATTTTAAAACTGCCTATGCTTGATAACCTTATTCCCATTCACCTCCTTTTTCTGTTTCTGACAGGAAACATTACTGTTTTCCTTAAGATTTTCAATTCCTCTTTGCACCTTTGCTGTCAAAAGATGACAGCTTAGTCTTGATTGAATAAAATGGGCTTACTCATATTTTCTCCCTGTCTCCACTGCACCAAACGGTACCTTTATCAATTTTCACTTCTATTATTCCTGTCTAGGAAAATGATCTTTCTATCCCCACCCACCTCTTTTGTGGCTTCTCCCCAGTACTGGCTCTATCTTTCTACAACATCTTCCATTTTCTCTGTATCGATTCTTGCTTTCAGTTTTCAGCCATGATTGAATCTCTCTCTTCAATGACAAAATTACACGAAGTTAATTTTATAAAGAAAAAAATACCCTTGCCCTAGATTTGGT
Source organism: Oryctolagus cuniculus (assembly GCF_964237555.1). Taxonomy (NCBI): domain Eukaryota; kingdom Metazoa; phylum Chordata; class Mammalia; order Lagomorpha; family Leporidae; genus Oryctolagus; species Oryctolagus cuniculus. Next base: position 86,076,443 of record NC_091442.1, read on the forward strand.
CACAAATTTGCTTTCCTTCTTGAAAAAGATTAAATTCATTATCACTGCTATCTACCTTAGTCCCTTAATCATTTCTTATACTACAGAAGTCTGAATAGTAAATAGAAGTATCTTTTTTGAAATTACTCTTAGAGTCAATAATTGGCCTGACTGCAACATCTGATAGACTTTAAGAAATTTTGTTCTTTTTACATATACAGAATTTGTACTGATGATTTCTTTGATCAAATTCTCGTTTCACTTATTATTTCCTTCCTCAGTGGATGTTCTGAAGATATTCTTAAATTATTACTACCTCCAAGGATTCCATTTATTTCGTCTTGCTTTATAATTCCATTTGTTCCAGTGTCTTCACATCATTTTTGATTTGCTGATTGCTTCAAGTGTGTATTTGCCATATTTTTTGTTCATTTGAGAGACAGAAATAAACAGATATCAAGATCTTCTGCCTGCTGGGCCACTCCCCAGATGCTCACAGGTCTGGCCCAGGAACCTTTAGGGACTCCATCTGGATCTCCCACTTGAGTGGCAGGGGCCCAAGTACTTACGCCATCTTTTGTTGCCTTCCAGGCACATTTTCCAGAAGCAGAGCATTTAGGACTTGCTGCAAGCAGCAGCTTAACCCCTCTCACTGCAACACTGGCCCCATATGCTTGCTCTCTGGATAGTATCATTTAGATGGGTGCCTCAAAATCAGGGGCATATACTTCTTTCAAATTTATTCTATATATCCAGGAAGTAAACTAAACACTGCTAGTTAGAACCAGTTCCTCCTAGCCTATTATTAATCTAATATATCAGATAAAAAAGTCCTTCTGATTCTATCTGAGAAATATCTTTTTCCAGGGTAGCTGTTGTGGTACAAGAGGTTAAGCCCCTTGGGGTATTCCCCATTTCCCATTCAACTTCTTGCTAAAGTACCTGCAGGACAGCAGATAGTGGCTCAAGTACTTGGGTCCCTGCTACCTACCTGGGAGACCCAGAAAGAGTTCCCAACTTCTGGTTTGGCCCTGCCAAACCTTGGCTGTTGTGGGCATTTGAGGAGTAAACCAGTTGATGAGATATTCTCTCTCATTTCTCTCTTTCTCTCTCTTTTTCTCCCTCTCCCTCTCTGTCACTCTGCCTTTCAAATAAATAAGTAAATAAAACATATTCCTCAAGGACTTTGCAAATTAAGCTTTTTTTTTAAAGAAACAATTGCTTCCTGATCTCTACATTTCTTTACATTTTGACTAACAAATCTTTAGTTCAGTTTCTCATTGCCATAAAAAAATGATTGAGACTCTGTAGTGTGTCTCAAAGCTGCTCAATTCCTATTTCTGTCCGACCTTTTCAATGTATTCTCCTGCTGCTTTCCCTCCATTATTGCCCGTGTTGACCATACATTAACTCTTGAATAATAGTTTTAGGAAGAAAATGGAGAAAAGCCTGTTACTTGAGTGCTTTTCATCATTCTGCTTCCTTTGCCTCCAATATCTGTCTTTCCTTCTCTACCTATTCTGTGTGTTTAGTTTCCAACACTGGTGTCCTCCTCTTTAAGAAAAACTTCCCCATTTTTGTACTCAGAAATAAATTCTCCCCTTATCCTTGTCTCAGTTGTGGTTCTTTAGTTGTGAGGTAACAGTTATGTTATCTGTTGCTGAGTAACAAATTATTCCATAACTTTGTGGCTTAGAAGAATGTACATTGTTTATATCACATCTCTAAGTATCAGAAACCTGGGCATGGCTAAGCTGTGTCTGTCTCATTAAGGCTGAAATTAAGTTATCAGCCTAGGATGGAGTTTTATCTGGAGGATTGACAGGAGATGCATTCACTTCTGAGCTTAGTAACAAGCCCTCAGTTCCTCCAAGGCTATTGGACTAAGGACCTTAGTTTCTTCCTGTTGGATGGAGGGTACCCCCAGTTCCTTACCCTGCACACATCTGCAACATGATGGTTTGTTTCCTCGAAGCAAGAGAGAAATTGTAATCATCCCACATCCCTACAATTTAGATAACAATAGCATCAGCTTCATTTTTAACCAACTTGCTCATGGTCACAGAATAAAAAATGAAGGAGCTCAGATGTCAGCCCTGGAAGTCTGCTTTAAGAATGTTTATGCTCAGTCACCACCAACTCCCAGGAAATGAAGAAACCAGTGTAACTGTGTATACAGCAACGGCAACTCTGGAAAAACAACATTAATAAATGTAGTGTGTTTCATCCTAGCTTTCCGCAAAAACAGCACTCAGCTCTCAGCTCTCTGTGCCTGTCAGCTGGACTCTATTGGGGTGAGAAAGTCCCTGAGTGTTTGCCAGCCATTAGGTAACCTCCTCTAGTTTGATCCCTGTCTTTGGTCCAATTAATCACAACCAAGAAAGTAAGTTCATGTAGCAGAGCAAGACTTCAGGATCTCCAGCAGTAGGACATTCAACAGCTGTATGTGAGCTGAGCATATAGCTATTGTCCCATTCACCATATCACTGTAGCAGAATGAGTTGCTAGTATTCCTGTTTTGCAAAGCAGACAGGACGCAACAATGCCTAATTTATCTCTTGGTTCTGTAATGCCTAATAGTATGGAGGAATTGAACATTACTGAGATATTCTGAGAAAGTTAATTTTATTTACAAGTGCTTTTGATCTTCATGTTACTGGAAACTTTTGAAGTAGGACCATCTGAACAATGTTTTAATATAAGCGTATGCCAAAATGTTCATGGAAAGTAGAATTAAATCATGCTTATTTTGATAAAAACTTTGAAACCTATGCCTAAAAGAAGCATTCAAAAAGTTAATGAAAATTTTTATTATGAATGAAAGCAGAGATTTCAACATTTTTTTGCACCAAAGCAAACTTATCATTCAATTTCTTTTCCATGGATTTTCTGAAGTACCGTTTATGCCGGTTCTCAGTTAAAAGAGCTACAAGTAAACCGAAGGCAAAATCTTCTTTTGGGTCATCTATTAGATAATATTTGGGTCTGTAGTCATTGATTGTGAACGTGCATAATTAGGACTCAAGATAAAAAACATTCTCATTCTGTAATATTTGCAAGTGCTCAAAATAGAACCACAGCACTAATGGCATCTCGCACTGTGCGTCCAGTTCGGGAAATTGTTCCTGAGCACCTTTATTTCTGGAAAGTTTACAGGAGCTACAAACATGCTTCCTCCTTGAAATTTGCAGTAATTATTCAACAACCACTTATAAAATGAGTTACATATGAACCTAACGGCTATATTTTGATAACAGTGTGCATATGATGTTTTCCAGTCCCTAGAAGCTCTGTCCACTGGGGAAGATACTTTGTAATCATTTAATCCCAAGGAGAATTTATGGGTTATTTATGGATTGGCTAGTCATAAGAAATCTCCCTTTTCTTGAAGGTCTATGGTATTTGTTTTAGTTACAGAAATACATATTTCAGTTACTTCATTTAGTTGTTTTTGTATTTGTCTTATTTTCCACATGAGTAGTAAATTCCTAGAGTATGTGACTGAATGAGATTGTTCCCTCCAAATCTCAGCTGCAGAGTGTTTTTCTAGTAAGTCTTTCCTGAAATTCTCCCTCCATATGCCTCATGCCTCCAACACATCTTGGCTATGTCTCCATCTCCTTCCTCAGCTTATAAATTCCTTATGGAAAAAAGTTCTGTCATTCACATCTTAATCCTGAAAGTCCTGGCAGCGTACTGGATCCTAGTTACCCAGAGTGTGACTCTTGGACTGGCCACGTTTGCATTGCCTCAGAGCCTGTTAGAAATGCAGGGTCTCACAGCCTGCTCAGACAGATTGGAAGAGAACCTGCATTTCATCAGTGTCTCCAGATGACTCCTACACCAATGAAATTTAATTAGTACCGTTATGGAGATACAGCATTGCCACACTTTTCAAATGTAGATGACAGACCACCTATATCAGAATCAGTACTCCTGGAATAAGATGAGAGTGGTTTATGAAATTATAAAAATTCATATTCTTGGGTCCAACATCAGTGTTATCATTTATTCTATATATATATATATATGTATATGTATTATATATTTTTTTTGGACAGGCAAAGTTAGACAGAGAGAGACAGAGACAAATGTCTTCCTTTTCTGTTGGTTCACCCCCCAGTGGCTGCTATGGCTGGCGTGCTGCGCCAATCCGAAGCCAGGAGCCAGGTGCTTCCTCCTGGTCTCCCATGCGGGTGCCAAGCACTTGGGCCATCCTCCACTGCCTTCCTGGGCCACAGCAGAGAGCTGGACTGGAAGAAGAGCAACCAGGACAGACTCCGGCTCCCCAACCGGGACTAGAACCTGGGATGCCGGCGCCGCAGGTGGAGGATTAGCCAAGTGAGCCGTGGTGCCGGCCGAAACCTTTACATTTTTAACAAGTCCTCAAAATGATTCTTGTACTTGTAGAAGTTTGGGAAGAGTCTAAGTGATATGTCTAACATTTGGAGCCTGATTCCCTCAATTTCCTTCTTTATAACACGGTATCACGATAGTATAAATCCATTTGCTCTGCAGGGCTGCTGTAAGGATTCCCTGGAAAAATAATATATGCACAGTACTTAGCACATTACTTGATACCTACTGATCCTGTGGTAATGTCAGATGCCCCAAACTGCTATACATGTTTGTTGTCCAACAAATGTGTGTCTGCCTGGTAAAGTTGCTGGCGATGGTAGTCCCTCAGTAAATATTATCTTTACTTCCTTTATTTTCTTCTTGCATACTCCCTTGCCCAAATTGTATTTTGTGATTTTCCCTCTTTTCCTTTCTGCTTTTCCTTGGAACACACACACACAAAAAAACAAACAAACAAACAAAAAAAAAAACAAAACACAGTACCCTTCATAATGTTCAACATTGAGAAGTTCTTTGGTAAATCTGATTACAGGAAACATTTGCTGACTTTGGTAATAAGAGATACCAAAGAGCTTCAGGGCAAACAAAGACAATTCTGTGATCTTGAGAAGGAAATGTGTGAAGAGCCCATGCAGAGGTAATAAAAGATTATGGCTTTGTGACCAGTTTGAAGAGATAGCTACTATTTATCAGGTCCTTGGAGTCAACCATATAAAATGTAGTTAGCATTTTACAACAACGAGCCTTGGCTAAACACTCTGCCCAGGTATTAAGATTTTCTATCTTCACTATTACTTCAAGCATATTCCCAAATTATTTTCAAAAAGTTACAGAGGGGCTGGCACTGTGGTGCAGCGGGCAAAGCAGCTGCCTGCAGGTCCAGCATCGCATATGGGCACTGGCTGCTCCACTTCTGCTTTGCTTGGTAGAACAGAGAAGGATGGCCCAGGTCCTTGGGGCCCTGCATCCATGTGGAAGACCTAGAAGAAGCTCCAGGCTCCTGGCTTTGGATCAGCTCCTCTCCAGCTGTCGCGGGCATTTGGGAAGTGGACCAGTGGACGAAAAGCATCTTTCTCTCTCTGCCTCTGCCTCCGCTTCTCTGTGGGTCTGCCTTTCAGATAAGTAAATAAATATTTTTACAAAAGTTATGGAAAAAGGGAATTAAAAGGTAAGCTTATGTGGTGCCACAAATTCTGAAAACCAGGCGTAATTTCTTCATTTTTTGGGAACTTCTCTATTTTCTATGAACGTTTTGGGGATGCCCCATATTTTAGATCCTCAAACTTTTTGTATCATTAAATGCTTAATTATTATGTTAAAAGAAATACAAAATGTTGTAAATTAAAAACATTTTTAAAGATGTACTTATTTATTTGAAGATCGGAGTTAAATGGAGAGAGTGAGAGAGGTCTTCATCTCCCCAGATGACCCAACCGCCAGTGCTGGGCCAGGCTGAAGCCAGGGGTTTCTTCCACGTCTCATGCATGAGTGCAGGGGCCTCAGCTCTTGGACCATTTTCTGCTGCTTTCCCAGGCCATTGGCAGGGGGCTGGAGCAGAATTGGAGCAGCCAGATATCAAGCGAGTGCCCATTTGGGGTGTGGGCCTCACAGGTGCTGGCTTTACCAGCTACACCACAACACCAGCCCCAAGACATATTATATTTAACAAAGTTTACTTTAGCAAGAAAAATGGTTCAAGAACCAGTCAGCAGTCCAGACCAAAACTGATAGAGAATGCTCCACCCTACATCAGGTACAAGTTATATTTATTTAATCTAAGATTTCTTTATTTGAAAGGTAGAGTGACAGAGAGAGATGGAGAGAGGGAGAATGAAAGAGGGGGAAATGGAGGAAGAAATAGGAAAGGGGGAGAGAGAGAGAAAGGGGAGAGGAGAAGAAAAGAATGGAGAGAGACAGAGATCTTCCACCTACTGATTTCACTCTCCAAATGGCTACATCTGCCAGATCTATTCAAAGATTCCATCTGGGTTTCCCACCAGGGTTGTAGCGATTCGGGTAGTTGAGACATATCTGTTGCTCCCTAGACACATTAGCAGGGAGCTTGATGGAAAGCAAATATTTGGCCGGCACCGCGGCTCAATAGGCTAATCCTCCACCTAGTGGCACTGGTACATGGGGTTCTAGTCCCGATCGGGACGCCGGTTCTGTCCCGGTTGCTCCCCTTCCAGGCCAGCTCTCTGCTATGGCCCAGGAGTGCAGTGGAGGATGGCCCAAGTGCTTGGGCCCTGCACCCCATGGGAGACCAGGATAAGTACCTGGCTCCTGCCATTGGATCAGCGCGGTGTGCCGGCCGCGGCGGCCATTGAAGGGTGAACCAATGGCAAAAAGGAAGACCTTTCTCTCTGTCTCTCTCTCTCACTGTCCACTCTGCCTGTCAAAAAAAAAAAAAAAAAAAAAAAAGGCAAATATTCAAGCTTAGAACCAGCACTTTGATATGGGATTCAGGCATCTTAAGCCACTGCTTACCCTGTTAGGGTACAACTCCAGCTGCACAGGTTATATTTCGAGCTAGAAAAAAGGACATGGTGGATAGAAACCACCTGATTAGACACAGCTGGCATTTGTCTTACATAAGCATGGGTGCCATGTGCCAGCCTGTGGTAGCTGAAGGTAGATTGTTGTTATTGGCTGAGACTCAGTTGCTTGATTAAAAGGGTATACTCTTGGGTTTGAGTTAGGTAACAATTTGTTTACAAATCAAGCTAGGAAATAGTTCACTTAGTATGGAGGCTGCTTTGGAGCAAACGTTTATCACTCAAGTACAGAGATAAGTACAGACAAAACTTATTTCAGTTTAATAGTTAGAAAAATCAAGATTGCCAAATGGAATTTAAGTTGAATACTGTTTTGGTAGAGCTTGTAAAGCAATTTAACTAGACAGAAGTTTCAAACTTAAGAGAAGACTGATTTAAATATAAATTAGTTTGTGTCAGTCTGTTATTAGAAATAGGCAAATTTCATGTTTCAGTAGGCTAATCTCATATTTGTGTGGAAATATGTTTATTGCTATATACCAACAAGACCTCTTAGATGTTCTCTTTTCCTCTATCTCTGGCCTTGTGTGATAGCACTGACTTCCTAGTTCAGTTCTTTAGTCGCGTTCCCTTATTTGCTGAACTTATCAGAAAAATTAGTCACTAAATACTTGCTAAATTGACCGATTGTGTGGATGAGTAAGTGAATGATTGGGATAATTTACTCCAACACATAGTTGGTGGGAATGCAAATTGATATAACCATTGTTGGAAACAGTGTGGAAATTCCCTCAAATAACTAAAAATGGGTCTATCAAATGACCCAGCTATTCCATTGCTGGGAGTATATCCATAGGAAATGAAGTTTGCTTATCAAAGACATAACTGCACTCTCATGTTTATAGCAACCCATAGGAAATATGTGGAATCAACCTAGATGTCCCTCAACTGATGACTAGATAAAGAAAATATAATATATATACTTGGTGGAATATTACTCAGCCCTAAAAATGGATGAAGTCCTGGCATTTGTAACAAAATGCACCTTAAGTGAAATAAGTCATACACAGGAAGATAAATGTTACATGTTTCATATATGGGTATATACAAAGCATTTTCTAACATAAACAAGATTGATGGAGATGGATAGCTTTGAGATATGTGGTTTTCCTCTCTTGATCCAGGTTCCTCTTCTATGAATCTGAGCCTCAATCTCTCATCTTATTAAATAAATACACTTTATTTAGCTTCCTTCCAAAAGAAATATTTACTTATGTCAGTTATTCCTTGGCATTTTAGGTTGAAATCTAATCTTAATTTGCAAAGAGTGACTTAACTCTGCACCTAAATGAAGGATTTTTGTATTGTTTCAATTTGATATGCTTGTTTCTTGGGGTAAATAGGAAAAATTCCTTTTTTATGAGTAAAAATTTCTCTAACTCAAAATTATTATACTGTTGACCAATTATTTTTTTTCTTAAAAGCCTCTATATTGACAACAACATACATGATTAAAAGTGGATTTTTAGTTACAAGAAAGTTTTGCATTTAGTTTGGAATGAATCTAGAAACAGCATTAGAATACTTTTTACCAGAATAGTTTATAGCAGCCAATATTATTTGACTGTTTTCTTTATAACTTTTAATTAAACCTTCTAGTGGATGACCTGGTTTGGAAGAAAAGTAAATAAAGTTAATCTTTATACTGATTGGATTCTCCTTATTATCAGATGAATATGTAAAAATAACAAGTCATGCCTTCCTTTAAGTAAGTCATTTAAAAGCCGTATTTTGTAGCACCAACTCTTATTCTGAACCTATCACAGATTCACAGTTTATTTTAGCTGCATAAGTGCCCTTAGCTCAGTTTCTCTACCTGGTTAACTCCTTTCAGATCAGTAATTACTACTTGTAGTAATTCTACCAGATGTGGTTTACTTATTAATCCTTAGTATAATTGCTATCAAATTAGGGTACCATGCACAGTACTTACTGCTGAAAGGGCATTCAAAGTTGATAAAAGTGTAAATACATGAATGTTTGATTGGTAGAATAAAAAAATGGACTATATCATCTGTAACACACACGTATACATACACACATACACACACACATAAAATCTTATTGGCCTGGGGAAGGATTATTTCCAGATTGTGTTTGCTGTAAGTCTTCTGTGTTAGAATCCATTTCATTGATATTTACATTATTAAATAATTTTTCTTTAACTCAAGCAATTTAAGAATAATGTTTAGGGTATTGTATAATGAAACCATTTAAATTCTTCTCTTCAAAAGAATTAACACGTTTTTAAAGTTTTCCAGAAATATCTTCTCTGAAAAGTGTTATTTTTTATTTTGACCATGTACTCTTGTTAAATTGATAATCTGATTTGTTGTTTATTACATCAGTTAAGGTATCTTATATGTGGACCATTAACCAGACTTCTGGGATGTGTTCCTTTCTTTGTGACATTTTATAAACACATATAGAAATCATGTGTAATAAAACTGAAGTAAAATATTCTCAACATTCATTATTGGGTAATAATCCATGAATTAATGAGTGCTTGATGAAATAACTAATTGGGAACCAAAGTACATTCTAGTGTTTATTTTTGTAATCTAACTCAAAAAGTATTTGTAAAACATTTGATAATTAGCTAATTTGCCAAATAAGCAAAACTTCTGTGAATCTGGTGGAATATTATATATGTGCAGGGAAAGACAATTCAGAGGGAAAAATTCTGATTAGAATCAGACTCAAACCAGATTCTGGTGTATTTTCATGGTTCACCAGTTTCTTCAATGGTAAAGGGCTCATACTGATTTTTGGTTTGTCCTCTTCCACTTGGTTATGTAGATGAACCTGTTCCAATACAGTTCCCTGCTTGCATACAGACACACATTTTATATAAGCGCTAAAGACTCCCTTTTGAGTGTTAATTGGGAATTGAGTACAAAGTATTTCTTAGCCTCAGCATATATTAACATTCATAAATAAATATCTCAGGGCTGGGCCATCTGTCACATATCTTGCAACAGATGTATGAAGGGAATAAAAGTTTGGAACACTGATATGTACCATTCACATATAGAGGATGAAATTGTGAGCTAAGGGTTAGATATTTTCTCTCACATCACTTTTGCATCAGCCTAAATTGTTACTTTCAGCCAAAAGGATATCATTTTTTCTCCTTTCTTTCTAACCATTAATGTAAAGCATTTGGTACAATAATTCAGTTGTGTTGTCATTTATTTAAAATAACACAAAACAGATATATCAACCAAAGCTGTTAAAATATGTGAGAGCATCTGTCATGACTAGCTTCTACCATTTTCTCCTCCTTGTTTCTGTTGTCTTTTCTATTAAGAGGCAATAAGACTGGCTATATAAATTTTGTTTTTATACAAAATGAATGTTTTCAATATAGAAACTACCATACTACATTTCTAGTATACATAAATTGATTTTTTTGCTGTTTTTGAAAGTAATTGTGGTGAAGCTTGCTGGTTCTTTGTTTGTTTCTTCCTGATTTGAAGTGTAGAAACTACATAAAATCAATGAGAAGATAAGGAAACATACAAAAGCTGCTCTACTGCAGTATGTAGAGTTAGTACGAAAAATACATAAAGGAATTTATTATGGAAATCTTCCCAACATTATTGACTCTGTAATTTATATATGGTCAAATGTCCATGGTTGCAATACCATCACTGGAAAGACTGAGCTGGAGGTAGTGGGCAGTAGCCTCCTTCCTACTGGTCTCATTTGTTCGATTTTTCATTGATGGCTGCACCCAACCTTGACAGTGAGTTCCATGAAGACAATGTAGGAGTTCTCAGGGCATGCTTGCTTCAGTAAAGCCCTCCCATTTCTCAGCTATGATCATCAAGAACAGCTATAGAGAAGCGAGGAGGGATTCCAAGATGGCTGACTAGGGAAAAGATACTCTGATTTTGGTCATATGAAGATATCAGAAAAACAGGAAGATCTAAATTCCTGGAAGATAGTTGGAAAGACATTTTCAGAGAAAAGTCTACAGAAAGAAGAGAGACAAGATGTCCACTTAACTCTGTGAATGGAGGGTACATTGCTTCCCTCCCCTTCTCCCACCAGGGCACCCAATGACCAGAGGGAAAAGTGCTATCTTCCCAGGTTAAGGCAAGAAGAAGCTGCCTTGGCTTGCAGACATCTGGTGGATTTTGTCAGAGGGAGAAATCTTTATCCCTACTGATCTGAGTCCAGGTGGATTAGCTGGCATGGGGCAGAATGCCCACTTACCTCTGTGAATGGAGGGCACATTGCTAGCAAGGTACCTGTCAATCAGTGGGGGAAGCTCCATCTTCCCAGAATAAGGTGAGTGGAATCTGGTCTGGAGAGTAGGCAGGAGGCAGGATGTCCACTTGGCATGTTACTTTTCCCTCCTCCTGTCCAAGCACCTGTCTCAGGGATGGGGCATCTCTCTGTTTGAATGGGGATGCTTACAGGGCAGAGAGTAGATCCCCTATAGCCTGTGTCTGTGGGAACCCTACAGTCTGTGACTCTTGGAATCCTTTGACTGTGTGAGAGGCCAGGGAACCCATAACAGTGTGGCGTGTGGCTGGGTCTCTGGGCAATGACTGAGCCTGACTCCAGAAGCTCAGAATTCCCTCAGATGTGGTAATGGATGACAGAGGCCTCCATGCTCACACCACAGAGTGCATAGCTATTCATAATAGCTCCAAAAATTTTAAATTACTTGGAATTTTAGCCAAGGATGTGAAAAATCTCTGTAATGAAAATTATAAAGCATTATGGAAAGAAATAGAAGACACACAATAAATGGAAAAATCTTCCCTGTTCGTGGATTGGAAGAATTAATATAATCAAAATGTATATACTACCAAAGCTGTTTACAGATTCAATGGGATCCCAATAAAAATACCAAGGACATTCTTAGATCTAGGAAGAATTTTTGATGCTAAAATTCATAGGAAAACATGAGAGACCCAAATAGCTAAAGAAATCTTAACAAAAACAAAGCCAAGTGCATAAAAATACCAGATTTTAGGACATACTACAGAGCATTTATATTCAAAACAGCCTGGTATTGGCACAATCATAAACAGAATGGAAACCCCAGATATCAATCCAGGCATCTACAAAGTAATCTTTGACAAACAGCTAAAATCATTTCCTGGAGAAAGGATGATCTCTTCAATAAATGGCTTCAGGAAAACTGGAACTCCACTTGCACAAGTACAAAACAAGAGCCCTACCTTACATTTTATATAAAAATCAACTCACAATGGTTCAAGGATCTACATCTATAGCTTGATATCATCAAATTATTAGAGAAAAACAGAGAAGCACTGCAAGACATTGGTATAGGCAAATAATTCTTGGATAAGGCTCCAGAAGCATAGATAATAAAAGCAAAAATAGACAAATGGGATTATGTCGTTAAGTAGCTTCTGCCCAACAAAGGAAACACTCAGTAAAGCAAAGAAGTAACTGACAGAATGGGAGAAAATATTTGCAAACTATGTGCTTAAGAAAGGAATAATATCCAGGATCTATAAAGAGCTCAAGAAACTCAACAACAAAACAAATAATGCAGTTAAAAATGGGCAAAGGGTATGAACAGGTATTTTTCAAAGGATTAAATACAAATGGCCATCAAACACATGAAAAAAAGGCCAGGAACACTAGGCATCAGGGAAATGCAAATAAAAACCATAGTAAAGTTTTATCCCACCCCAGTTATAATGGCTGTCATCCAAAAATAAAAAAAAAGTAGTTGCTGATGATGATGTAGTGAAAAAAATACTCTAATACACTGTTGGTAGGAATGTAAACTAGTACACCCATTATATGAAGATTCCTCTGAAATCTGAAAATAGACTGACAATATGACCCAGCTATCCCACTCCTGGGAATTTACCCAAAGGAAATGTAGTCAGCATATTGGGCTGAAACTATGGTTCAGCGGATTAAGCCACTATTTGCATTGCCAGCATCCCATATGGGTGCTACTTTGAGTCCTGGATGCTCCACTTCTGATCCAGCTCCCTGCTAATGCACATGGGAAAGCAACAGAGCACCCATGTGGGAGACCTGGAAGAAGCTTCCAGCTCTTGGCTTAGGCCTGGCCCAGCTCAGTTGTTGTGGCCATTTGGGGCGATAGCCAGAAGATGAAAGATCTGCCTCTCCTCTCTTTCTTTGACTGTTAAATAAATAAACAAATCTTAAAAAAAAGTTAAAAATAGAAATCAGAATATGGAAGAGTTATTTGTATCCCTATATTTATAATAACTCAATTCACAATGGCTAAGATAAGGACTCAACTCAGATGCCCATCAACTGATGATTGGATGAAGAAAATGTGGTATATATACACAATGGAAAACTATTCAGCCATATAAAATATTGAAATACTGCCTTTTTCAACAAAATGAATACAACTGACTATCATTATGCTTAGTGAAATAAGCCAATTCCAAAAAGATAAATATCTTATGTTTTCTCTCATAAGTGGTAGTTAATATAGTATACAAAAATCACCTAAAAGTGTAAGAATGAAACATCTTATGATTTGATTATTATTTATAGCCCTTATTTATATTCCTGTGGAACAGTGATCTTTCTGCATTTTACTTGTTTAACAGTATGGCTGGGGGTGTATTAAGTTTATGATTGTATAGTAAATTGAAATTATGCTATTGAAAAAAATAAAAGAAAAAAGGAAAGAGGGGATTGATGGAGAGAGAGTTTCAGGGAAGTATTTATGATTATCTTCTTAGAATTACATCTGCTTAGTTTATATATATCTTTATATCGATAAAAATGTGAAAATGAAGGACTATAGAACATACTGATTGCCACATCTTGAGATATGGGGGAGCTGGCTGCATAGACTACACACTGTTTCAGCCAATGCTTTAGAAACAGGATGATTTTCTGTGTTATAGCCCAGTGTGTCATGATCTTCAGGGTGATAAAGCCCAGGGTGAGCTGTTTTCTGGGTTCCTTCTCGCTTTGCAAAGGGGTACTTGCACTCAAGACTTCATCTATTCTAGGAAGCTTTCTTGAACCTCGGGGCACTATCTGGTGATGAATTCTAGTTTTCTCTTATCCTTTGATGCCTATCTGTGTGTGATAAATCTGCTTCAGGTAACTTGCTGTATATGAGTGTGTTCTGCCTCCTTGCATGAAGACCAGTTAGCAACCAGCGCATGATTATGCAGCTCCACAGGCAAATGTTATTTCCTGATAACCCAGCTTCCCCTCCCCTCTGCTCTTCTCAGCACGTGCTTGCTCTCTCTCTCTCTCTCTCTTACTCTGTCTCTCATCTCCAGGATCTCTCAAAGAGAAAGACACTAATAGGAATATCATAAATATTTTATGAATAATTGATTGGATTGTCCTCAGGGTGTATTAGCCTTGCATACAGATCTGTGTTGGCTGTAGAAATTTCTATATAGAAAAAAAGCCACAAAGAAAAGGCAGTTCTGTATCTGCTGGAATTCTTTGGTCCTTTTTTTCTTTACATACCAGATACCCTATGCAGCACATATTCACATCCAAAGATTGTCATTAGCCTGGTATTGTTTCTTATTGAACAAAAACATGCTTAGAAACATGGTTGGGCTCTTCTTTAATCACCCACTAATGAGTTCATTGATTTTCGGAATCTTATGTGTTTTGAGGCTCAATGTTTTATGTGGCCCACAATTAAATATTTCAAATGGTCCCTAATGTAAGAACTTTAGTCAGGGAATTAAGGCAAATACTTGAAAAGATAATTGACTTTAAGTATATTTTTGAAGTATCAAATGAATGGAAAGAATAGAAAGGTTAAAAGAAGATGAGAATTTTCAATTGAACATATCAAGGAAGGCTTTGTAGAGGTTCTCGGGGTTCACGTGTGTATCTGAGGATAGTTAGGATTCAGATGCCTAGGGGGTCAGGGCAGAAAGGGCATTTTTGGAAGCATTTGTGGACTGCAAAGGGGGTGACATAGAGAAGCTCAATACATTTTGGAGGAAATGTAATAAAAGCGATGGTTGAGGCAGCGGACAGTGACATGAAGGTTCTTAATGTCATTGGTATCATTTTGAAAAGCAGAAACATAATGGTCATGAAAATTATTTTTAGAGCTTTAACTTTGTTCTGCCTCTAAACTACAGGGGATAAAAAAGTCAACCCTAGGTTAGTTTCGGAAGCAGTGCTTCTGAATTCTGACTGTGTTAGAGTCTCCTCTGTATTACCCCCACCGAGGTAAATTGCTTCAAAATAATTTTTCTTCTTTCAGATTTTGGTCGATCTCAGTTCCTTGAGAGGGCAGACAAGAGAAATTTACTTTCAGGTGTGATTGATTGATAGCCATGAAACTGCTTAAATTTTAAAACTTTCCAGGTATTGGCTAATGCTATTTGTTATTCTGGGAAAGGTGCAAGTGTGCTTAGCATTTTACAGATTTGGCGGGGAGGACTCTATATACACCCATCTTTTACAGATGCTGTTTCATCAACAGGACCACACAGCTCTTCTGCTCACTCCACCCCATTAGCTCCTTGCTTTTGGAACTAATTATGTGTTCTTCACTGAACTTTTATAGATCTCTATTCTGACCCACTATGAAGCCTGGGCTAACATTTTTGATGAATTGGGGTACAATGTTTTAGATGGTTTGTTAGTTTCCTGGGGTGACTGAACTGAACATTTATTTTTTCCCTGTTCTTGAGGCTAGAAGTCCACAAGGTGAAACCATGAATGAATTTCTGATGGCTGCCTGCTTGCTGTGTCCTCAAAGGGCCTTTTCTCTGTGTGTGTGCATTCTGATGCCCCCTATTCTTCTCCCAAGGACACCAGATTATCAGCCTGATGACCTCACTTAAACTTAATTACATTTTTATATTCATTTTCTCCAAATAAAGTCAGATTCATGGTTAGAGCTTTAACATATGGATTTTGGAGGACACAGTTAGGTGTGTAATAGACTCTTTACACTAGGCAAGTGCTGGAGGAATAGTTTAAAGGTTGTGTTATGTAGGAACCCAGGCAGTAGAGTTAAGGCCAAAAGTTTCAGTTCAATGAACATTTATTGAGCTTCTGTCTGGCCTCTATTGCTAGCTGAACCTTAACTATTCAAAGGCAGCTAAAACACTTTCACATCTGTCACCTTTTCAATCTAACAAATGAAAAAGAAATGTGATATATAATTACAAGAAATAATGGTTAACTACAGATGCCATCTTTGTTGGGCCATGGTGTCCAGATCTTAGATCAAATATGATTCTTGAAGTTTCTGTGAGGATTTTTTTTTTTTTTTGTAAATGAGATTAGTATTTAAAGTGGTAGATTTGTATTAGAGCAGATTGTCTTCCATAATGTAAGTGGGCCTCATGCAAGCAATGGATATCTTAATCGAGAAGGACCAACCTCCCACAGCAATAAGGAATTCTGCCAGCAGATGGATTTTAGATGTGAACCGCTACACCAATTTTTCCTGCTGGCCCACCTTCAGATTTTAGACTTGGGAAACTCCATAGGTGCATGACCCAATTCCTTAAATCCTTCCCTTTCCTTCTCCCCCGCTCCTCTTTTAGGAAATCTCTCATTATCATGCAAAGTAAATTTCAATAGCAAAGTGTATCTTGTTTCCTTTTATTTTTATCTGAAGTTTCCTGTATGGACTGCACCTGCTTAGAGTGTGTCTTCTTTGGGAAGTAGGAGTGAATACAAGGGGATACAAAGCCAATGTAGTTGACCTCTGTACAAACGACTATCCAGAATCAGCCCACGTTGCCTGGTTGTCATCTGTTCTGTTTGGTTTTATGGTCCATAATTCACAGCTTTATAAAAATTGTAATAAGTTGATGATCAAAGTATTCTCCTTCTGATCTTAATAGGGCTAGCTGTAGAGCAGAGATTTATCTGTGTAGGAGTCTGGTGGGAGTTGTGCACATTGATCTGGTATGGCACCACTGGGAAGGGAGTATGTATCTAACAGAGTGCAAGGTAGGCCAGGGGCCTGCACTGGGCTGTGTATAATTTTATTTAAGAGGAGCAGGAAGCTTCATATCTCCAGAGCATGCTCTTGGTAACTCACTAATTTACAGTCCTTTCTAGTTAGCCTGCTAACCCTGCCTGAAGGAACTGGTGATAAGCATTATTAACTCCTTAGTAGCATCTAGGGACACTGGAATGTAAGGAGGAAGGTGACCTGCCATATATCATGCTGCTGCCTTGGAGAGGATTCCAATGCATAAAGCTTTAAAACCAGTGCTGGTGTCTAGAAGTTCAGTAATCATAGAAAAAACAGTATGGTTCTTCTTTTGTTCTATGGGAAATATTGTTGCCATCTATGTAATATGAAGAGAAGGGAAAATCCATTCTCAGTGAGCAAACATATGGATGTTTTCATTTCTAAAATTGCAAAAAGCATAGGACTGTGTTGACTAGAAGCAAAATTAAAAAAGGGGGCGATTTGGCAGTTCACATTACTGTGATTTTTTTACCACTTTGCATAGCGTATAGCACTGCAGACTCCATGGGAGCTGAAAGATAATAATTGCTTATTTAGTTTTTATAGAGGCCATAGTTTATTTATATTTTTAACTCTTTTAAATGAAATAATTATTTCTCACCAAAATATTTTCTATCACATCACTAAAAGCATGGAAAACGCTGCATTTTAGTATTTTTAGCTTTACACCATCTTCGCTAGCACAATCCTCTTTAGGAAAACTTGGAAATGATTTTCTTTTTCCCAGAATCTTAATCTACTAGCTCTCGAGATCATTGCAACAAATACTATTTTGCTTACTAGGAAACAGACACATGAAGCTTAAATGACTTACCACTCATCGTTCAGTTGTTTTCATTTTGTGTATGTATGTATATGTATGTATGTTTACTGATAAGATAATCCTTTTTTTTCATTTCTAGCATAGAGAAAAGAGTCCAAACAAAAAAGCAAAATAATATTTGTTGCCTTGTTTACTACTTTCACTTAAACTTTGTCTGCCACAACTCTAGCAAATTAAATAAAAAATGATTGCTAAAGTCTAGTTATGGATGTGACTACTGTTCTAACTGAACTGATGGATGCAATTGAATCAAAGCCCATGGATGGAATGGGTGTTAGGGGATATAAAGACTGGAGTGTGTTTTTCCTTAATAGTGTTTTCTCATTATGGGGAGTAAAAATGGTTCCCAAGCCTCAATCCAATCTACTCAAACTACTGATAAGAGCAGGAATTGTGGTGCCAAGTTTCAGTTCTTGCTCTTCTTCTATTTTCTTTCTATGAGAACATGGGAAAGTGAAATAACTTTTGGTATGGTGGTCCTTTACAGACTATCACAGCGATTAAATGATACAATGCTTGTAACATGTGTCTAAGAGTTGCTTCTGCTATTTTATGATTTTTATTGTTATAATTATTAAGTTGTTGATTTTTCTTCTTTGGTCTCTTTTCATTTAACTGTTCATTTCTTCTCTGTCTTTCCTGTAAGTTTCTAACATAGGAAACAGTAGAAGTAGCTGCTTTTGTCAATGAAAAATATCTGGGATGGGTTCTGTACCAGAAAAATTAAGCAGTGAAAACCCATGTTAATAAAATGATCTGTTGCGCCAGTGCTCGAGGGGAGTGCGTGCCACACAGACAACAGCGGGGAGACTTGGGACGTCCAGGGCTCTGAGTCCACACATCGGCGCTGGAAGGGGAGCAGACCTGCGTGGAGAGCGTGGGAGCCCACAGTTCGGGACACCAGCGGCAGACTCAACACACCAGCGCTGGAACGCGAGGTGAGCCGAACCTCAATAGCCCGAGACACTGGCAGGCAAGTGGAGAGAGGAGACTAGAGGGAACGACCCCCGGGGGGGGGGGAACTTCACCAGGCTAACTGGAAGAGAGAGAGAGAGAGAAAAAAAAAAAAGGTGACTGGTACGGACACGGGTTTCTCTCTCTCTGCTCACCTCTCAAGGGCGAGCAAGACAAAGAGCAGGCGCCATCTTGGACATACGTCATAAGCAGAGCGACCTCAGGTCTGCACCGGCCCTGAGCCTAGCAGAAAAACCTGACTCTGGGTGGGGCGAATTAACAGGAGATTAGGACCTAGTAAATTTGTGGTGCTACTGAACTGAGACTGTGAAAAAAGAGACGGTGGGGGAGAGAACTCACGGAATTCACATGAGTACTCTCCAGAGACGCTACAATTCCGTAACTTTGGCAACCTAGTGGGAGACTGAAGGAGAATTTGAGCCCACTCTGAGGGCCGAACAGATTCCCTGTGTGGTCCTTGGGAAAGAGCTTCCGATCTCTGGCTCCTGTGGGTATATCATTTGCCTGCTAACTACCTCCAACTTCGTTCAGCTGTGCAGAATAACTTCCCTTTTGAATCAAAAAAAAAAAAAAAGAAAGAGAGAGAGAGAGGTTTACCACACCCAACCTGGGAGTGTCACCTTTGGCACACCAAACAGAGCTCTCAGGCCACACCCATCTCAAGCCCTAAGGCTCCATCAAAAACAGATAGTCCTCTCAATCTAGAGTCATAGTATAACAAGAAAAAGCACCACAGTGAAGAAACCAAATATCTCCAATATGCCAAATAACAAATGCAAAAACCAAGGTAATAAAAACAAGGAAGTCACCATGAAGCCCTCAAATGAAAAGGACACCCCAATTCAAGATTATGAGGATGATGACATAGAAGAAATGCAAGAAGCAGATCTCAAAAAATTGATAAGAACATTAAGAAGTTCTCAAAAACAAATTCTTGAACTACAGAAATCCTTAATGGACAAGATAGAAAATCTCTCTCGTGAAAATGAAATATTAAGGAGGAATCAAAATGAAACGAAACAACTAGTACAACAGGAAACTGGGATAGTGACTGAAGTGAAGAATTCAATAGATCAAATGAAAAACACAATAGAGAGCCTTACAAACAGAATGGGCGAAGCAGAAGAGAGAATATCGGACTTAGAAGACAGAGAACAGGAAAGGATACAGTCAGACCAAAGAAAAGAAGAGGAAATTAGAAATCTAAAACATATTGTCGGGAATCTTCAGGATACTATTAAAAAACCAAACATTCGGGTTCTAGGAGTTCCTGAAGGCATGGAGAGGGAGAAAGGATTAGAAGGCCTTTTTAGTGAGATATTAGCAGAAAATTTCCCAGGTTTGGAGAAGGACAGAGAAATCCTAGTACAGGAAGCTCACAGAACCCCTAATAAACACGACCAAAAGAGATCCTCACCACGACACGTTGTAATTAAACTCTCCACAGTGAAACATAAAGAAAAGATCCTAAAATGTGCAAGAGAGAAACATCAGATTACTCTCAGAGGATCTCCAATCAGACTCACAGCTGACTTCTCATCAGAAACTCTATAAGCTAGGAGGGAATGGCGAGATATAGCCCAGGTACTAAGAGAGAAAAACTTCCAGCCCAGAATATTAAATCCTGCAAAGCTATCATTTGTGAATGAAGGTGAAATAAAGACTTTCCATAGGAAACAGAAATTGAAAGAATTTGTTGCCACTCGTCCAGCCCTGCAAAAGATGCTTAAAGATGTGTTACACACAGAAACAAAGAAACACGGTCATCAATATGAAAGAAGGTAAAGGAAGGAAACCAAGGAAGGAAACCTCACAGCAAAAGATCACAGGGAATTCAAAGCATATATTAGAACTTATCTTTGGCAAATGGCAGGGCAAAGTTACCACTTATCATTAGTCACATTGAACGTGAATGGCCTGAACTGTCCAGTTAAAAGACACAGATTGGCTGATTGGGTTAAGGAACAAAACCCATCTATTTGCTGCTTACAAGAAACAGGTCTTTCCAACAAAGATCCATACAGACTGAAAGTGAAAGGCTGGAAAAAGATATACCATGCCAACAGAAATGAAAAAAGAGCAGGCGTAGCCATCTTAATTTCAGACAACATAAACTTTACCACAAAAACCGTTAAGAGAGACAAAGAGGGACACTACATAATGATTAAGGGATCAATTCAACAGGAAGATATAACAATTATCAATGTATATGCACCTAACTACAGGGCACCGATTTATCTAAAAGATTTGTTAACGGACTTAAAGGGAGACTTAGACCCCAATACAATAGTACTGGGGGACTTCAATACTCCACTCTCAGAAATAGACAGATCAATAGGACAGAAGATCAACAAGGATACAGTAGATTTAAACGACACTATAGCCCAAATGGATCTAACAGATATATACAGAACTTTCAATCCTGCAGCTAAAGATTTTACATTCTTCTCAGCAATACATGGAACCTTCTCTAGGATTGACCACATACTAGGCCATAAAGCAAGTCTCAGCAAATTCAAAAGAATTAGAATCATACCATGCAGCTTCTCAGACCATAAAGGAATGAAGTTGGAAATTAGCAACTCAGGAATCCCTAGAGCATACGCAAACACATGGAGATTGAACAACATGCTCCTGAATGAACAATGGGTCATAGAAGAAATCAAAAGAGAAATCAAAAACTTTCTGGAAGTAAATGAGGATAACAGCACAACATACCAAAACTTACGGGACGCAGCAAAAGCAGTGTTAAGAGGAAAGTTTATATCAATAGGTGCCTACATCAAGAAATTGGAAAGGCACCAAATAGATGAGCTTTCAATTCACCTCAAGGATCTAGAAAACCTACAGCAAACCAGACCCAAATCTAGTAGGAGAAGAGAAATAATTAAAATCAGAGAAGAAATCAACAGGATTGAATCCAAAAAAATTACAAAAAATCAGCCAAATGAGGAGCTGGCTTTTTGAAAAAATAAACAAAATTGACACCCCATTGGCCCAACTAACTACTAAAAGAAGAGAAAAGACCCAAATCAATAAAATCAGAGATGAAAAAGGAAACGTAACAACAGACACCACAGAAATAAAAAGAATCATCAGAAATTACTACAAGGACTTGTATGCCAGCAAACAGGGAAACCTATCAGAAATGGATAGATTCCTGGACACATGCAACCTACCTAAATTGAACAAGGAAGACATCAAAACCCTAAACAGACCCATAACTGAGACAGAAATTGAAACAGTAATAAAGGCCCTCCCAACAAAGAAAAGCCCAGGACCAGATGGATTCACTGCTGAATTCTACCAGACATTTAAAGAAGAACTAACTCCAATTCTTCTCAAACTATTCAGAACAATCGAAGAAGAGGGAATCCTCCCAAATTCTTTCTATGAAGCCAGCATCACCTTAATTCCTAAGCCGGAAAAAGATGCAGCACTGAAAGAGAATTACAGACCAATATCCCTGATGAACATAGATGCAAAACTCCTCAATAAAATTCTTGCCAAAAGAATGCAACAACACTTCAGAAAGATCATCCACCCAGACCAAGTGGGATTTATCCCTGGTATGCAGGGATGGTTTAATGTGCGCAAGACAATCAATGTGATACACCACATTAACGGACTGCAGAAGAAAAACCATATGATTATCTCAATAGATGCCGAGAAAGCATTTGATAAAATACAACACCCGTTCATGATGAAAACTCTAAGCAAACTGGGTTTGGAAGGAACATTCCTCAATACAATCAAAGCAATCTATGAAAAACCCACAGCCAACATCCTATTGAATGGGGAAAAGTTGGAAGCATTTCCACTGAGATCTGGTACCAGGCAGGGATGTCCACTCTCACCACTGCTATTCAATATAGTTCTGGAGGTTCTAGCCAGAGCTATTAGGCAAGAAAAAGAAATTAAAGGGATACAAATTGGGAAGGAAGAACTCAAACTATCCCTCTTTGCAGATGACATGATTCTTTATTTAGGGGACCCAAAGAACTCTACTAAGAGACTATTGGAACTCATAGAAGAGTTTGGCAAAGTAGCAGGGTATAAAATCAATGCACAAAAATCAACAGCCTTTGTATACACAGACAATGCCATGGCTGAGGAAGAACTTCTAAGATCAATCCCATTCACAATAGCTACAAAAACAATCAAATACCTTGGAATAAACTTAACCAAGGACGTTCAAGATCTCTACGATGAAAATTACAAAACCTTAAAGAAAGAAATAGAAGAGGATACCAAGAAATGGAAAAATCTTCCATGCTCATGGATTGGAAGAATCAATATCATCAAAATGTCCATTCTCCAAAAGCAATTTATACATTCAATGCAATACCAATCAAGATACTGAAGACCTTCTTCTCAGATCTGGAAAAATTGGTGCTGAAATTCATATGGAGGCACAAGAGACCTCGAATAGCTAAAGCAATCTTGTACAACAAAAACAAAGCTGGAGGCATCACAATACCAGATTTCAGGACATACTACAGGGCAGTTGTAATCAAAACAGCATGGTACTGGTACAGAAACAGATGGATAGACCAATGGAACAGAGCAGAAACACCAGAAATCAACCCAAACATCTACAGCCAACTTATATTTGATCAAGGATCTAAAACTAATTCCTGGAGCAAGGACAGTCTATTCAATAAATGGTGCTGGGAAAATTGGATTTCCACGTGCAGAATCATGAAGCAAGACCCCTACCTTACACCTTACACAAAAATCCACTCAACATGGATTAAAGACCTAAATCTACGACCTGACACCATCAAGTTACTAGAGAACATTGGAGAAACCCTTCAAGATATTGGCACAGGCAAAGAGTTTCTGGAAAAGACCCGGGAGGCACAGGCAGTCAAAGCCAAAATCAACTATTGGGATTGCATCAAATTGAGAAGTTTCTGTACTGCAAAAGAAACAGTCAGGAGAGTGAAGAGACAACCGACAGAATGGGAAAAAATATTTGCAAACTATGCAACAGATAAAGGGTTAATAACCAGAATCTACAAAGAGATCAAGAAACTCCACAAAAGCAAAACCAACAACCCAATTCAGAGATGGGCCAAGGACCTCAATAGACGTTTTTCAAAAGAGGAAATCCAAATGGCCAACAGGCACAGGAAAAAATGTTCAAGGTCATTAGCAATCAGGGAAATGCAAATCAAAAGCACAATGAGGTTTCACCTCACCCCGGTTAGAATGGCTCACATTCAGAAATCTACCAACAACAGATGCTGGCGAGGATGTGGGGAAAAAGGGACACTAACCCACTGTTGGTGGGAATGCAAACTGGTCAATCCACTATGGAAGTCAGTCTGGAGATTCCTCAGAAACCTGAAGATAACCCTACCGTTCGACCCAGCCATCCCACTCCTTGGAATTTACCCAAAGGAATTTAAATTGGCAAACAAAAAAGCGGTCTGCACCCTAATGTTTACTGCAGCACAATTCACAATAGCTAAGACCTGGAACCAACCTAAATGCCCATCAACGGTAGACTGGATAAAGAAATTATGGGATATGTACTCTTTAGAATACTATACCGCAGTAAGAAACAACGAAATCCAGTCATTTGCAACAAAATGGAGGAATCTGGAACACATCATGCTGAGTGAAATAAGCCAATCCCAAAGGGACAAATACCATATGTTCTCCCTGATCGGTGACAACTGACTGAACACCAAAAAGGAAACCTCCTGAAGTGAAATGGACACTATGGGAAACGGTGACTTGATCAGCATAGCCCTGACTGTTAATGAACAACTTAATACATTATCCCTCTTAGTAGTTTTTTTGTCTGTTCTACTTAATATGACTGGTTTAATTCTGTAATTAATACACAGTTATTCTTAAGTGTTAAAAATTAACTGAAATGTGATCCCTGTTAAACATAAGAGTGGGAATAAGAGAGGGAAGAGATGTACAATTTGGGACATGCTCAAGCTGACTTGCCTCAAATGGTAGAGTTAGAAACATACCAGGGGATTCCAATTCAATCCCATCAAGGTGGCATGTACCAATGCCATCTCACTATTCCAAATGATCAATTTCAGTTCACAATTGATCATAATGAAAGGACTAAGAGTCAAAGGGAGCACATAAACAAGTCTAGTACCTGCTAACACTAACCGATAGAATAAATAAAGGGGAGAGTGATCCAACATGGGAAGTGAGATACTCAGCAGACTCATAGAATGGCAGATGTCCTAAATAGCACTCTGGCCTCAGAATCAGCCCTAAAGGCATTTGGATCTGGCTGAAAAGCCCATGAGAGTATTTCAGGCATGGAAAGCCAAGACACTCTGGCAAAAGATCTCTGCGAGTAAGATCCCAGTGGAAAGAACAGGTCTTCAAAGAAGGAGGTACCTTTCTCTGAAGGGAGGAGAGAACCTCCACTTTGACTATGACCTTGTCTAAACAAGATAAGAATCGGAGAACTCAGAGGGCTTCCATAGCCTTGGAAATTCATGACTGGAGCATAGGGAGACTACTGATGCCATAGACAGGAGTGTCAATTTGTAAAGTCAACAACAGGAGTCACTGTGCACTTACTCCTCATGTAGGATCTCTGTCCTTAATGTGCTGTGTATTGAGATTTAATGCTATAACGAGTACTCAAACAATATATTTCACTTTGTGTTTCTATGGGGGTGCAAACTGTTGAAATCTTTACTTAATGTATACTAAACTGATCCTCTGTAAAAAAAAAAAAAAAAAGAAATTATCAACTCCCAACTTGACTCTCACTGGGATTAAACATGACAATAGGTCTGATCTGATTTCATCATCATTTAAAAAAAATCATCTATTATTTTTCACTTTATGTTTCTGTGTGGGAGCAAACTGTTGAAATCCTTACTTAATGTATACTAAGCTGATCTTCTGTATATAAAGAGAATCGAAAATGAATCTTGATGTGAATGGAAGGGGAGAGGGAGTGGGAAAGGGGAGGGACGGTATGGAGGGGAAGCCATTGTAATCCATTAATCGTACTTTGGAAATTTATATTCATTAAATAAACGTTAAAAACAAACAAACAAACAAAAAAAAAATAAAATGATCTGTTTACTTTTCTCCAGGAGACTAACACCAAAAAAAAAAAAAAAAGCTACCTTTTACTAAGTGCTTGTTCCATTAAATATTCACTGTTATGCAATTATTGTTCTTTTAATTCTCATTAAATACTATACAATTGTGGTTATTCCAAGTTTTTAGACAAGGGAATTGAGGCTCAGAGAGTTAAGGGATATATTAGTCTATTTTCCATTACTTTAACAAAATGCTGCGTGTTCAGTAATAAAGAATAGAGTTTCCACTGGCACATAGTTCTGAGGCTGAGTCCACACAGCATGGTGCTAGCATGCTCCCCAGAAGTGTCACTGCATGGCAGAGAAGAGGAAAGGCAACTGGCCTTGCGTAGGAGTTCTGAGTGAGGAGTGGACACTCTTTATAACAATTTGCTCTCAAGAGAATTATGTCATGCCACCAAAATCCCTGTCAAGGGTGGTGCCCCTATTGCCTAAGTAGTTTCCACTAAACCCCTTCTCACTAAGGTTCTACCACCCCAACACAACCACATCGAGGACCAAGCTTTGAGCACATGGAGATTTTGTGGACACACTCTAACTCTATTCAAATCATATCAGGTGATTTGTGAAAAGTGTATTAACAGGCTCATTGCAGATTTTGGATTCAAACTCAGATATGCTGATTTTAGCACTTTTAATATCCATGCTCATTATAAAGTAATATTGTAGAAGAGAAAGATGATATAAAAGATTTCCAAAGCTTAAGTATTAACACGGCCAGCTACATACAAACCACAACTTTCTATGAGCCATTGCCGTATAACTTTCATTATTGCTCTACTGATAAGTTATTTCAAATTTTCCTAAGCTTATCAGTGGAAACAAGGATTTTTAAGTTACTGGTATGGGGCTAAAAATTAAATAAATCCATACTGTTTTAGGGAAAAAAGAAAATATTTATAATCCTACAAGGTAAAAGAATTTCTTAAGAACAAACCATAAAAGAAAAGATAAATAAATTTGACTGGCTAAAAAATAAATTATTATTATACAGAAAGACATAAAATGAAAACAGAAGATCTAGGGAAGTATTTTTGTAACGCATATATGACCAACAATGTTTTGTGTGCAAAACATACAAAGCCTGCTTCCAAATGACAAGAACCTGGAAACAACCTGATAACAGGGAAAAGAATTATTACAGGTTGAGCGTCTCTAATCTAAAAATCTGAAATCCCAAGTACTCCAAAATCTGAAACCGGGTACACATATGATGCCACAAGTGGGGAAACTCCCCACCTGACCTCCTGTGATATGTCACAGTCAAGACACAGAAATGCTAAAAATATTCTCTAAAATTAATTTCAGATCATGGTTATGCATGAAACATGAATGAATATTGTGTGTGGCTTGGATCCCAAGATATCTCATTATGTACAATAATTATTCTAAAAACTGAATCAAAATTTTCAATCTGAAATATACTTCTGGCTCTAAGCATTTTTGGATAAGGGATATTCAACCCATATATCAGTTAGGAGTAGCTTTGGCCTCAAGTACCAAAAATCCTTAAAATATTTGACAGGAGTTAATTTTTTCTCACATAAGGGGTATCAAGGTCATCAGTAATTCATTTAAAGGCTGATTGGTGATTGTTCTAGGACTAGAGTTCCATCGTCTTTCAAAACTGCTGCTTTGCCGTTCTTCTCATCCTCTCAGTGATCCAAGACAGCCCTGCTTCGAGGTATCATACTCATATTTAAACACAAGTGAAAGGGAAAGGAAGAGACAGGCAACCTTCCTAACTCTGTGGATATTTGTGAGCATCGTAACACTTCTGCTTACATCTCATTGTCCAGAATCATTGTGCATGCCTACACTGGACTTTTTTTTTTAAAAAAAAAGATTATTTATTTGAAAGAGTTACAGAGAAGGAGAGGGAGAGTGAGGAGGGGGAGAGGGAGTTGGAGAATGAGAGAGTGAGAGAGTGAGAGAAAGAGAGAGAGAGGGAGGGAATGAATATCTTCCATCCACTGGTTTACTCCCCAAATGGCAAAAATGGCCAGAGCTGGGAGGATCCGAAGCCAGGAGCCAGGAGCTTCTTTTGACTCCCACGTGGGTGCAGGGGCCCAAGCACTGGCCCCCTACATTTGACTTCAATAGATTCAGACACAAAGTCTGTTTTAAAGAATATTTTTCATAATTGACATCCAGCCATGGGATAAACTGTGATGTTTTGATATATGTATACATTGTGTAATAATCAAATAAAAGTATTTGGTATATCCATCATATCACATATTTGTCAGTTGTTAGTCATGAAACATTCAGAATCTTCCTGTAGCTATTTTAAAATATTCAGTTGCCCTGTGTCTAACTACAAATAGTTCTTTCCCTTAAGAAGTCAGCTATTGGCTGTCCACTAGCAGATTGGGTTAGACTTAAACAAAAACTTCACCAAAGGAGAACTATAACTATAATAGGTGAATAGATAATTTTAAATGATGTTTGACCTTTTTTAAAAAATCATGAATTATAAATAAAACTAAATTGCTGTATCATTTCATATCCATTAGCTTGACAAAAATTTAAAACCTGACATGTTTATGCAGATTATAGATCAATAGAAATTTTATAACACTAATTATGGAAGTGTGTAATTTGGTAAAACCTATTATCAATCATTTTGGCAATATTAAGAGTAGCTGATGATACAAATATTTCCATTTAAATTAAATTAAATGTATTTCCATTTAAAAATTATTTATTTATTTATTAAAAAGGCAGAGTGACAAAGATAGAGAGATTTTTCCATATGCTGGTTTACTACCCAAATGACAACAATAATCAGTTCTGGGTCAGAGCAAAGCAGGAGCTAGGAAATCCATCTTGGTCTCCCACATGGTTGCAGAAGCCCATGTGCTTGTCAATTTCCCAGTAGCTGAATCAGAAGCTGGATCGAAATATAGGAGACTCCAGTGGGCACTCTCATATGAGATGCTGGCATGGCAAGCTGTGGCTTAACTAGGAATACTATAACACTGTCTCTCATTTTCACTTTTTTCCTAATGTTATTATGGCATGTACTCAAAAAAAAAAATACAATGTGCAGTGTACAAGGATACTTCATTAACTTCAGAGGGGCCAGTCTTGTGGTATGGGTTAAACCACTGCTTAGGACAATTCAGAATATCTGTTTGAGTCATGGCTGCTCTGCTTCCTGTCTAGCTTCCTGCTGCTGCTCTTGGGAAGGTATTGGAAGATGGCTCAAGTATTTGGGTCACTGCACCCCAATTGTGAGACAAGGATAAAGTTCCTGGCTACTGGCTTTGGCCTGGCCCAACCCTGGCTGTTATGGGTATTTGGGGGAGTGAAACAGTGGGTGGAAGATCCACTCTCTCCCAACCCCACCCTGTCTCTCTCCTTTCAAATCAATCAGTAAGTCAATCTCTTAAAAAGTTTACAGAAAATGGAATTACAATATAAGTTTATGTTGGTGCCTGAAATTTTTGAAATCAATGCATATAAGTAATATTTTAAAAATGCATATTGTGAAAAACTATCCACAGATATCAAAAATTTTGGGCACCAAAATAAACTTATCTTCTGATTCTAACTTCCTTGGACCTTTTGAAGTACCCATGTGTGTATGTGTGTGTGTGTAAATAGAATAAGTAAAATCAATAGAGATAATTAGAATTCTAAATTTTATTATGAGGAAAGGAAGTAAATTCATTGTGGTATATTCACAACAAAAATTTTATATATATATATAATTGTGTAAATATTCATGTATTATATTGGAAGTAAATTTGCTAAAGCTAAATGGAACAATGACTATGTCTTCCAAACCATGCAAGGTGGAAAAGGCAGGTGTAACAGAATACACATTTTATGACACAAATTATATTAGATCTACAAAATACAAAATACTATTGTTTATAGATATGTACAAATTGGATAAAACTATTTAAAATCTATGAAAATGATAAATACCAAATTCCAGGTCATGACTACCACTACCCAAGGCTTTGTAGGAATGGGATTGAGGAAGAGGACATAGTGATTTCAATTTTATTTGTAATTTTTTTTTACTTGAGTCATTGCTTGGTAAATGAAAATCCATTGTATTTTCCTCATATTTTTGTGTAACCAAACTCTTTCATAACACAAAGAAAATACCCCAAACTGTGTAAATTTAGACACTCACTAGGAGAATAATAGATACAGGAAAAAGAAAAAAATGGTCCCACTATGCAATGGCCAGAATATCTTCTACTTGTTCAGAAGAATTAGGGGATGCGTCAAGGGTGAAGTGAGAGGTGGATAAATGCTTGGCTCTCTTTTTCCTGTCTTTGAGTCACACGCTTATTCTGCTTGTCCTTAAGGTACTGAGCAAAGTGGTGATTATTGTAATTGCTAACACTTTTCAAGACAGCTTTTTTTTTGGACAGTCAGAGTTAGACAGTGACAGAGAGAGAGAGAGAGACAGAGAGAAAGGTACTCCTTCTGTTGGTTCACCCCCCAAATGCCCGCCACGGCCGGTACGCTGCGCTGATCCGAAGCCAGGAGCCAGGTGCCTCCTCCTGGTCTCCCACGTGGGTGCAGGGCCCAAATACCTGGGCCATCCTCCACTGCCTTCCTGGGCCACAGCAGAGAGCTGGACTAGAAGAGGAGCAACCAGGACAGAATCTGCCACCCCAACCGGAACAGGAACCTGGGGTGCTGGCGCCACAGGCAGAGGATTAGCCAAGACAACTTTCTAAGGGTTTCCTCAACCAGTATCTAATGGCTACCTTTGTTACTTGGTATCTCTACTCCTTTCTTGGGGTGCTGGCAGCTGTAAATATGCAGAACTTCTTTTTGGTTGACATATTGGTGGGAGACAATATCACTGTTTTGGATAGTTCTTTAGGAAGCTCTGTGTCCTACATTTGAGCTACGCCAAATGCCAAGAGCTGCTCCAGTAGCGTGTGCTGGTTTGGCAATACTGGCATACCTTTAATCTCATACAAGAAGTGTGTGTGGGAGTCCCAAGACATTTACCACTTAAAATGCATTTCCTTTCATAATGACAGGTATATTGATGAATACAAACTTAGACTATAAACTCAAGGAAATTATTGTGTTCCTGTCTACACTAAACATGCACACAAATGCTTTTTGTAGACCAACTTCACATGGATTTTATTTACTCTAACTTCTTGCCCTATCATTGTAAACTTGAAGTTACTACAGAACTAGTTTTCAAACACTCCTCTTGTTCGGAGAGCATAAACATGAAGAAGAAAAGGAAGAATAGCCACATAAACCATAGGTTCATGGAAATCAATTTGATCTAATTTTAACTTTATTAAACCATTCATGACTCTTTGTATTTTCTGTCAGTATGGCTTTTATACAGCAAATGATCTTGTAGTATTAATATCTAGAATCAATTGTTGAAAATTTGCTATTTGAAATAGGCAAGTGATATTTGATTTGGAGGCTTTATCTCCTAAGCTTGCCTGGAAGTGAGATCTGTATTGTGTAAGAGTCTATTATTGATGTCAGGGAGCTTTAAATCTGCAGAAAGAACAATTTACATTCACTGTGGTTGCTACCAGAGAGGCTGAAGCTTAAATTATTCATGCAAAGAAACCAATTGTTCTGTTCTTCATCTGAAATGATGCCAAATGCATGCTTAACAAGACCAAAGTTTTCACTGAAAATTCAACTCCTTTATCAAGCTTGGATCTTTTATCTTGTCACTAACTGTTCACGTGGACGAGGATGAATCATGATCACATAACACAGGGCTTTGCCCAAGCTCTTGAAAGGGTAATAACTGCAAGTCATGAGAGCAGATTCCACCAGCAAAAACTAACAGGCTTTTACTGTAGTCGGCAGGCTGTTGATGCTCGTTGAAGTTATACTGCTGAATAAACAAGTTTGGGCCATTATTATTTTTACCCAGCAGAATATATTCTCAGTCTAAAACAAAAAAAAGAAAGAAAGAAAAAGGAGGGTAAGAGGCTGTTACCCAAAATCTGTTTGCTATAAAACTAATGAACTTCAAATGCCAAAGAAAACTCGGCTAAGTCACAGTTAGAATTTGGTTTACTAAGGAAATTGAAAAGAACTGTCTATTATTTTATATTTCTTATAACCACTGGGGTTTATAAGAAATATAAAATATTAGGCTATCAGAATGTTTCAGACATTAGTCATTAAGCCCCAAAGAAACCAACATATTGTAATTCATGTTTGCTGGGTATTATACTCATTGTATTTTATATCACTGTTTTAGTTATTGTTAGCAACCCTCTGAGAAGTCCACGTGATTGTCCAGACTCGGACAAGAGAATGGGCTGAGTGACAGGCACCAAGTAATTGATCACCATGTAGAACCAGACTTCTGAAATTTTACCATTGTATAATAGGGTTCTGAAACAACTTGAACTATTGCCATTTTCAAGGTTTCCTGCAGTACAAGGAAAAAATATAATATTTCCTTTTGCATTTCTTAGAATCACTAAAATAACATTAGTTGCTTGTAACATTTCTTTTTCTTTGGTTACTCAAACTAGATATTAGCTAGTTAGCTCTTTGTCTTAGAACACATGATCTCTCAACAACATAGCTCCTTTTATGTCTGTGGTTTTAGAGTATATTTAGATTGTACTTAGAGGTAATGCTAGCAATTTCTTTCTTTACTCTGTTTTCTTCATCCCCTGAATATTCTTAGCCATTTTTTATGAAATCTATTCTTCTATATTAAATTGAATATATCCCTACTTTTTCAGAACAAACAAATGGGGCCTGCATTGGTGGCATTACAGGTTAAGCTGCCGCCTGTGATGCTGCAACCCATATGGATACCAGTTTGTCTTAGCTGCTCTGCTTCTAATCCAGCTCTCTGCTACTGTGCCTGGGGCAGCAGTGGAAGATGGCCCAAGTGCTTGGGCCCCTGCACTCACTCCAGAGATCTAGATGTAGCTCCTGTTTTCTGATAGACGATTTCTCTATGTCTCCTTCTCTCTATGTAACTCTGTCTTTCAAATAAATACATCTTTTAAAAAAAAAGAACAAACACATATACCCTGGGATTTTTAACCCAAATTGAATTGTTACTTTTAAAAAGATGTATTTATTTGAAAGGCAGAGAGGGAGGGAAAGAGAGGGAGAGGGCTGGGCTGATCCAAAACCAGGAGCCCGGAGATTGTTCTGGATCTCCTATGTGGTTACAGGGGCCAAGGCACTTGTGCCATCTTCTACTCATTTCCCTGGCTTATTAGCAAGGAGCTGTGGAGCTGCATCAGATGTGGAATAGCCGGGACTCAAACCAGTGCCCATATGGGATGCTGGTGCTGCAGGCGGAGGCCTACCCCCTATACCACAGCCCTGACCCCAGAATTGGTAGTTTTAATTGCTAGCTTTCTCATGAAAACCATGATATTTCCAGGGGTTCAATGTTGCATTTCATCCTTCCAGAAGACTGTAGATTTTTCCATTCTCAGCAATTGGATATTTAGTATCATTTTCATTTCTATTTGGTTGCTTCCTTTAGGAAAAATATTTTGATACTCTATAAACTATCATCTTTTTTCTTTTATTAAAGAAAATATTTTGATAGAGACTCACAAGATGATAGAAGACTAATTTACTAAGGAGGCTGAGCTAGGCCTTGAGATATCATGAATGAATCAATATTTCAATGAGAAGATTCTGGTCAAGATTGTTACACATTTTCAGGAGATGAAGGAAACTGATTAAGATTAAGAAAACCAGAACAGGATTGTGCACTCAGATTATAGTTTGCAAAATTTATCAAATAGTATTGTTAAGATTTTTTTTTTAAATTCTGTAAGAATGCTTAAGGTGAAATAGGAAGATACAGGAAAGAAGTTGGAGAGGGAGCATTATAAAATGGAGAGTATTCTTTTTTGAACATGTGTTTTGAAAGAAGAAAGAGATGAGTTTGAAGTTGGGGACAAAAGATAATTATTTGGGCATAAATGTTGGAAAAATAAATGGAAGATAAAAATCCCTATAATTATGCTTCATGAGTTAAAAAAAGTCAATTTATAATGGCCATATGATATTACCTTTTTTTTTTTTTTTTTGACAGGCAGAGGGAACAGTGAGAGAGAGAGAGACAGAGACAAAGGTCTTCTTTTTCCATTGGTTCACCCCCCAATGGCCGCTGCGGCCAGCGTGCTGCAGCCAGCACACCGCGCTGATCCGAAGCTAGGAGCCAGGTGCTTCCTCCTGTTCTCCATGCAGGTGCAGGGCCCAAGCACTTGGGCCATCCTCCACTGCCTTCCCGGGCCACAGCAGAGAGCTGGCCTGGAAGAGGAGCAACCGGGACAGAATCCGGCGCTTCGACTGGGACTAGAACCCGGTATGCCGGTGCTGCAGTGGGAGGATTAGCCTAGTGAGCTGCAGCGCCGGCCTTATGATATTATCTTGATTAGTCTAAGACTATAAATTATCTGAGCTCATTTTTAAGTTATTTCTTGTTTTATTTTTGACACATTAAAAAGTTTTATGTCTTTATGGATACCACGCAATGTTCCTATACAGGCATGCATTGCATAATGTACAAGCAGGGTAAACAGAACTATCTCCTCGAGCATTTAACATTTCCTTATGGTAAGAACATCAAACGCACTTTCTTTTAAATATTATCATTATGTATAGTCACTCTACTGTATAAGAACACCAGAACTTCTTACTCCTTTCTAACTATAACTTAGCACCTACTATTCAACCCACCCCTTGTACTCCACAACTCTCCTCAGTCTCTGGTAACTACCTTATGCTTGTAATTTCTGTGAGATCAACGTTTTTCATGTTGTACATATGAGTGAGATCAGTTTATTTCATTTAACATAATGGCCCCCAGTTCCATCCATGTTGTTACAAGACAAGATTTCACATTTTTAAAGGCTGAATAGTATTCCATTGTATTCCATTGTAAAGTACCACGTCTACTTTATCCATTAACCAACGAGAGGGCACTTAGGTAATTTCCATTTCTTCACTATTGTGAATAGTGCTTTAATAAACATGGGAGTGCAGATGTCTCTGTGAAGAGTGCTTCTATTTCCCTTAGATATGTATCCAATAGTGGGATTGCTGGATAATATGAGAGTCTTTATTTTTACTTTTAATTATTTTAGTTTTATAAAGAATATCTGTTTTCCACAGTGACTATGCATATTTACATTCCTACCAACAATGAACAAGTGTTACCTTTTGTCCACAGCCTCACTAAATATTATCTTTTATCTTTTTTAAAACAAGAATTTCCTTGAAAAGAGAGAGAGAAGTAGAGATTGATTTTCTATCCAGTGGTTCTGGTTCACTCCCCCAGATGGCTGCAAAAGCCAGAGCTGGGCCAGGCTGGAGCGAAGAGCCAGGAACTCCATCTGGGTCTCTCATGGGAGGATCTCAAGTACTTCAGCAGCTGTGCTGTACCACCTGCCCCCCATTCAGCCTGTGGCTGTGGAGTGGACTGAAGTGATGTGTTTGCAAAAATTGAAAGAAAGAAAGGGAGGAGGGAATGGGATTGAGGGAGGGAGACAGAGAGGGGAGAGCATTATGGTTATCTTCTTAGAACTGCACTTGTGAAATATATGAAATATGTTCTCTTTATATTATTAAAAAAAAACTTATTTAAGAATGAGAGGCCGGTTCCATGGCTCACTAGGCTAATCCTCTGCCTGTGGTGCCGGCACACCGGGTTCTAGTCCTTGTTGGGGCGCCAGATTCTGTCCCGGTTGCTCCTCTTCCGGGCCAGCTCTCTGCTGTGGCCCAGGAAATCAGTGGAGGATGGCCCAAGTCCTTGGGCCCTGCACCTGCATGGGAGACCACGAGGAAACACCTGGCTCCTGGCTTTGGATCGGTGCAGCACGCTGGCCATAGCGGCCATTTGGGGGGTGAACCAATGGAAGGAAGACCTTTCTCTCTGTCTCTCTCTCTCATTGTCTAACTCTGCCAGTTTAAAAAAAAAAAAGAATGAGAGAGAGAGAGAGAAGGAAAAAGATACATAGACAGAGAGTGCTCCCATCTTCCAGTTCACTCCCCAAATGCCTGTGATGGCTGGGACTTGGCCAGGCAGAGATGGAGTCAGGAACTCAGACAAGTTCTCTCATATGCCTTTCAGGGACTCCACTACTTGAGCTATCATCTCTTGCCTCATGCTACCATGGTATATATCAACATGCAGGTGGAATCAGGAGCTGGGGCTGGGGATTGAAATCAGACGTTCTGATGTGCAGTGTCGGCATCTGAATCATCATCTTTAACACTAGGCCAATGGCCTGCTCCTCTTTGAACACTTTTGTAATAGCCAATAGAACTAGAGGAGATATCTCATTGGGGTTTTGGTTTACATTTCCCTAATGACTTACGATATCGAGTATCTTTTCATGTACCTGATGGCCATTTGTGTGTCTTCCTTCGAGAAATCATTTACTGCCCAGTTTTTAATCGAATCATTTGTGGGATTTAAGTTATTGAGTTCCTTATATATTCTGATCATTAATCCCTTATCAGATGTATACATTGCAAACATTTCACATTTTCTATAGGTCATCTCTTTACTCTTTTGATTATTTATTTCCTTTGCTATTCAGAAAGATTTGATAAAATCTCGTCTGTTTTTTTATTGGTTTCTATGCTGTAGGGATCTGATCCAAAAAATACTTTCTCATTCCAATTTCTTGAAGTCTCTATATTACTATTTCCTAAAATTGTAACTGTTTCTTTTGCCTCTCATATTTTTAAAGGTTTTATATATTTATTTGAGAGGTAGAGTACAGACTGAGAGAGGGAGAGACAGAGAAAACTCTTCCATCCGCTGTTTCACTCTGCAAATGGATGCAAAGGCCAGAGCTGAGCTGATCTGAAGCTAGGAGCCAGGAGCTTCTTCCAGGTCTCCCATGTGGGTGCAGGGGCCTAAGCATGTGGGCCATCTTCCACTGCTTTCCCAGGCCACAGCAGAGAGCCAAATCGGAAGTGGAGCAGCCAGGACATGAACTGGTGCCCATATGAGATGCTGATGCTGGTGCCACAGGCTGAGGCTTAGCCTACTGTGCCATAGAGCCAGCCTCAGTTGCTCCTTATTTTTCATTTTACTTAATTATTTGGAATGCAGAGAGGAAGGGAGAGAAAGAGAGAGGAGATAAGATGAAATGTAAAAAGGAAGGAAAGCAAATAGAAGAAGAAGATTCCACCCGCTGATACTGTGGTGGGCCTGTTACTGGATTTACATTCTAAGGAATTCACTTAACTCACTCTCCCTCCCCAAGGAGTATGTGAGACATTTCACTCTTTGCTGAACTACACAGAGCTAGGAGAGGGATGATGCAGGCAACTGCTTCCTTTCTGCATTCTTTTTTATTGTCATATAAAAACCAGAAACTGGGAACTCTCATTTGGCTTCTATAATGCTTGTGAAGATGTCTTCCTGAAGCAATAACTTTTCAACTCTGTATCTCTGTGGAGAGATTATTATGTGAGCCTTCTGCTCAGCCATTATCTTCTTCCACCTCTTGTGGTGCAGTAGGTTAAGCTGCCACCTGCAGCGTTGGCATCCAGTTTGGGTGCTTGTTAAGTCCAGCTGCTCCACTTCTGAGCCAGCTCCCTGCTAAGGAGCCTGTGAAGATAGCATTAGGCTGTCTAAGTGCTTGGGCCTCGACCACCCCCATCTGAGACCCAGGAGAAGCTCCTGGCTCCTGGCTTTAGCTTGATTTAATATCAGCTGTTACAGCCATTTAGAGAAATGAACCAATAGCTGGAAGATCTCTCTCTCTCTCTCTCTCTCTCTCTCTAACTCTGCCTTTCAAATAAATAAATCCTTCATGGAAAAAACATATTTTGGAAAAGAACCTATGCATGGATTTCAGAATATTTGTATGCCAAGATAAACTTTTAATTCCATTTTTCATGAATTTTTTTCAAGTACCCTCATATGTTTCTCCATGTTTTGCTTCTCTCTGCCAAACATCATGAATATTACAGATAAGGATTTAAGTCCTAGAAAAAAAAAGACTACATACAGCTTGGTCCTAACAACCCTTGACACATAAATAATTTGAGTGAAAACTCACTTTTGTTATTATAACTCACTGAGACTTTGTGCCCCTTGTTATCTCACATATTCTAGCAAATTCTAATAGATTTACACTTTTCTAATGATAATGCTATGGCTTTACATTAAAATTACTTTTTTATCATCATTAAGAATATTTTTGGAGATGACTATATTACATAAATGATCCAATCTAAATAGAATTGTGTTTTTGCTCGGACTGTTAAATAGGTTTTAAATTCACAACCACTATTGTCAAGATAATAAAATACACAGAAGGAACATGACTATTTCATTGTTTACCTCTAAGGTCTTGTATTCATACTTGTGAAAGATTCTTCATAAATGCAGTAAATGATTTATTTCATTTCTATATTCATTTCTGATATGAAATGAAATTCACAGTTGATAGAATTATCTATCAGTATATAGATGCATCCATAAGTGTTATTTCATTTTCCATCTCATTAAACTAATTAGTCTCACTTAATTCTCGGAAGCAAACATTTTTGGTGAATGAATAAACTAGAACCAGTGTATTTAGACATCAAATTTAGCTCATCTCTAGGCAACTAATAAATATTTGATGACCAGCTGTCTCCCCTTTGTTTAGAGCAGGAGTGGGGAACATTCTTTCTGCCAAGGGTCATTTGGATATTTAAAACATCTTTGATGGGCCATGCAAAATTACCAACATAAAAACTGCCATATTTGGTCAAACGTTTAATTATCTCACCCCTAATGTGATATCTGGATCTACTTCTCTTAGGTGAGGCTTGTGATGTAGCTGGGATGGTGGTGGTATTCGCAGTTGCTATTCCAAGTTTGTAGTGGTCCATCTGGATCACGGTTGATTCTCCAGCAGGTTTTGAAAAAAAAAATATTTGCAGCAGTAAGTTGTTCGGAACATAGATGCATAGTTCAATGCATTTCTCCTCAAAGTGGGAAATTCATTACTGCTTATGTAACATTTATAGAACTCACGCAGTAGGAGGTTGTTGTATGTGGCTTTCAGCTCATCATCACTTTGCAGCTGAATGATTTTGCCTTGTAAGTTAACAGGCACATCAGCTGGTTTCACATGAATGGCGTAGCAAAGATATTCAGTTACATTTATTTACTTTTCATGTGCTTGAATCCTTCATTGAATGCCTCGGTTCGTTTCCTGCATTCACCAGCATTTTCAAGTGTCTTAGGAGACTTTGTCTTTCCAGAGTGGGAAATGCACCTCATTATTCCTTTCCAGTTGCACATTCCACAACCTTAGTTTAAGTTCAGATGATTCCATGTTTGAAATCAGGGAGCTGAGAATCTGGCTGGGGACTGGCAGCTTAACATTCAGCTGTGAGACGCGCTTGGTAGTGTCCACCATGAATGCAAGACGACACAGCCACTTGCTGTCTTTGAGTACCCTGACAGGTTTTCCCTTCGTTTCTATGAACTGCTGGATCCATCCCATGCTTCAGACAACCTCATGAGCTTGTTCCTCTGACAGAGTCATGGCGCTTCACAGTGATACACAGCATCATTGAACTTGGAGTCAAGACCATTCAGCAACTCCTTAAACTGGTGTGTGACTGTTAAACCCTATGTTTTTGACAAAATGTTTGCATGGCACTGTGGTTGATATCCCACTGTCGAGCTGTGATGACTGCATGATGCACATGTAATTAAGCCACATAGCTCAAGACGGAGACGATTCAGTGTTTCTCGACAAATGTAATTAACCTTTTGCCAGCCAACTATGGCTGCAGTTCTTTTCATAACTTTTCCAGTGTTAGCAATCATAAAACAAGTCCTCACCTCTTATAATATCGGGAGAGGCATCCAGTGAGAGCAGTTCCTGTCATGTGTCAAACTCTGCAGTTATCCCATGGACGAAAATGGCCAGTTGGGCAGTATTTGTTGTGTTCATTGTCTTGTCACAAGGCAGACAGGAAACTTGGAAATTCACTGCAGAATCTCTCAGTGTTTTTTCAATACCTTGTGCTAGGTTAGTAATCCAATCTGAGGTGGTGCTTCAAGATAGACTAGCACTAGCTCTCCTCTGAAACAATTTTACTCTCTCTGGTGCTCACCACTCTGCAGCAGCAACCATGTACTCTGGCAAACTCTCCCTCTATGTGAGATCTCAGTTTCTTTTCTTTTTTTATTTCTTTTTTTTTATTTAGTAAATATAAATTTCCAAATTACAGCTTATGGATTACAATGGCTCCCCCCCACCATAATTTCCCTCCCACTCGCACCCCTCCCATCTCCCGCTCCCTCTCCCATTCCGTTCACATCAAGATTCATTTTTTTTTGACAGGCAGAGTGGACAGTGAGAGAGAGAGACAGAGAGAAAGGTTTTCCTTTGCCGTTGGTTCACCCTCCAATGGCCGCCCTGGCCGGCACGCTGTGGCTGGCGTACCGCGCTGATCTGATGGCAGGAGCCAGGTACTTATCCTGGTCTCCCATGGGGTGCAGGGCCCAAGTACTTGGGCCATCCTCCACTGCACTCCCGGGCCACAGCAGAGAGCTGGCCTGGAAGAGGGGCAACCGGGACAGAATCCGGTGCCCCGACCGGGACTAGAACCCTGTGTGCCAGCGCCGCAAGGCGGAGGTTTAGTCAGCCTAGTGAGTCGCGGCGCCAGCCAAGATTCATTTTCAATTATCCTTATATACAGAAGATCAATTTAGTATATATTAAGTAAAGATTTCATCAGTTTGCACCCACACAGAAACACAAAGTGTAAAATACTGTTTCAGTACTAGTTATAGCATTACTTCACATTGGACAACACATTAAGGACAGATCCCACATGAGAAGTAAGTACACAGTGACTCCTGTTGTTGACTTAACAATTTGACACTCTTGTTTATGGCGTCAGTAATCTCCCTAGGCTCTAGTCATGAGTTGCCAAGGCTATGGAAGCCTTTTGAGTTCGCCGACTTCGATCTTATTGAGACAGGGTCACGGTCAAAGTGGAAGTTCTCTCCTCCCTTCAGAGAAAGGTACCTCCTTCTTGAATGGCCCCGTTCTTTCCACTGGGGAGATCTCAGTTTCTTTGTGATTAGCAAACTCAGTGCATTACCCGCTGAGTAACTTCTCTGCCACAAGACCCAATAAAAGCAACTTGTTGTGATTCTAAACTCTGCCGAAGGGCATTGATTTTCTCTAGATGCATTTGAACTCCAAATGCATTGAGTGTAGCATGTTTTGAGCTGTAATGAGGTCTAGATTGGCTTTTTTTGATTACTGGTAACATGTCTCTACAAACTAGGCATGCACATTGGCCTTTGCCTTCAACAAGGAATAATCATTTGTCCATTTCCCTGGAAAGATTGACATTCTGCAGCAGCTTTTCTTTATATTTAGTGTCCATTTGTAGGATGTCACACTACCAAGTCTTGATAAATATCCAGTGTGCCTATCGCCAGAGATGTGATTATTTTGCTTTGATCCCTGTTCTAATCCTGCATCTTGAATTTGGATCATATTTATGTTCATACCATTGACATCTTTTAAAAATTATTTATGTATTTGGAAGGCTGAGTTACCGAAAGAGAGGGATAGAAAGATCTTCTGTCTGCTGGTTCACTCCCCAAATGGCTGCAATGGCCAGAGCTGGGCTGATCCAAAGCCAGGAAACAGGAGTCTCTTCCAGGTCTCAGACATGAGTGTGAGGGCCCAACCACTTGTGCTCCACTGCTTTCCCAGGTGCATTAGCAGGGAGCTGGATTGGAAGCAGGGCATCTGGGACTGGAACTGGCACCCATAGAGGATGCTGGCATTGCAGCTAGAAGCTTAACCTGCTGTACCACAGCACTGGCCTCAGAATTAGAAAATCTTAGAGTGAAAAGAATTGGTGATTTTCTGGCCAAATCTCCTTTCTTATTAGTTAGAAAACTGATAAACTGGGTAACTTGTCAAATGTCTCATTGCTAATTTGGGCTAAAGCCAAGAGCTCTGGCAGTGTGTCTAGTACTCTTGCCCCCTACTATTCACATATGCCCCTGTATACATTGAGCAGTGCATAAGTCACCAATTACTGTTTGCCTTTGGAAGCAAGTAGTATGTAAAGGTGAATAAATAGGGAAATTTGTTGTTGACTTTGACTTTCAATGAAACTAACTCAGTAGAGTGATATATGCGCAAGTATAGTAAAAGAGGGACAGAAAGGATAGGTTCTGGATTTATAGGTCTAATCTCTGGGTTTTTAAGCAAATTGCGTTGATTTGTTGGGAGAGCACATAAACAGACATGCAAATATCTGAGTTTGTGGTTGTCTTCTCTAAATTACCAGGGCATGCACAGATTGGGCAGAAGAAGTTCAAGATATATTTTTCAGATTCCCCGAGAGGATAAAATGTTAGACATTTTGATTCGTACCTATAGATCTATAATGTATATCATACTTTTAAAGCCAGGATATTAAATCATAGGAATCTTTGAATTTGGAAAGAATCTAGATAGATTGTCAGGTATTCTTTTCCTTATCTCTTAACTAAATGCCCTAATTTCTCATATAAGACAGTTTCTCATATAGACAATTTCTCATTTGAGTTGGGTTGTTTCCTACCCTGTAAGACATGAATTTAATAAGAATATACTTTATATGCTTTTCAGGACTCTTGGGAGGTCAGGATGAGCTAATGTTTGAGGTGGTTATGAAATCATTTAAGAGCCATGTAAATTTAAGTGAATGTTTTGTAAATAATTGACAGTGGAGTGGTTTATTATTCTAGAAGTTATCTTGGTGGCTCTACTAGGAGTATAAAGTGGCAGTGGCAGATTAGTTAGGATTTATCATGATAAAGGCAATTTTTGTGTGCTGTGCAGCCCTTGACAAGAAAGAAAAGTAATCTCTGACATATACTATGAATTTTAAAGGAACATATTTTAGTTAAATATGCAAATAAAATAAGCGGCTACAATCTAAAATCTCAGTAGCATAATATATAACCATTTCTTATTAATCTGCAGACTCCTTTTTATAGTCACTGAAAACAAAACAGAATGAAATTTAAAATGGCATTTGGTGCCTATTTAGGTATGAGGTGTAGGGACCATATTGGTAGCCTGCTTATAAATTTGTGGTGATGAATTTTGCTACTTGATATAATTTTCCTAGGTCCAAATGCTTTTATGATTTGTGCTTAGTTGCTTTTCTTTGATTATTAATAGCCTCACACATTTGGGACATATTCGTACTTTATAACCCAGTATGTCTATCCATTATATTATGTTAGTACAGTGTTTGAATGAGATTCCATAAATTTTATGATGCTTTTTTGAGATATATTCATGAGAAGAAAACGATTTGATAACAAACATGGTATGAAAAATGTAAATGTTGCTAGATATGTAGTTGTAAAATAAAAAATAACACATTGCTATTTTTTGTTGTACATATGAGTATAAACTTTTATCTTGATGATGTTAAGAGAAGAATTTAAAAAAATAAAATTGGCATTTTCTGTATATAACAGACACAAATATTAAGCAAAAATTGTTGACCATGCAAAAAAGGTATGTATTAAGCTATGAGAGAAAGCAGATGAATAGTAACTGGATACATACATATAGTGTGCCAATTTTAGTGAGGCATCCCAAGTCACACTTTGTAATTAGAACTACCAGTAAAATCAATATGCTTATGCATTTTTCTCTCTGCCCCCCCCACACAAACATAAAATATCAGAAGAAAAAAAATCTTCATTGTTAATAATTTCTTATTAAATGCTACTTATTTTTTCTTTCATCTACCTACTCCTTCATACATTGATGCATCTGTTTATTATATATATGTAGTTGTTAAAAGTGAATGAGCCACAATTTCTAAATTTCTAAATCACTCACAGTGATTTTACTGAATTTTTTAACTAAGAAATTTGCTCCCTGCTCATTGTTTTCAGTATTTTTTCCACACTATTTGATAAATGTAAATTCTAATTTATTAAGATTATATATTTAATCTTTCTTAATATATCTCTTCCCTATTTGGGTCTTGAAAAATCGGGTGTTTTTATAGGTGGTGGGCTGAGAGTGGTTTTGTGTTAAACAATAAAAAACTTGGATTTTTTCTGAAGACTAAACCTCAAGATGTTTGGTATTTATCCATTGTGTATTGTAGCAGTTTCATAAGGGTTCCTTCTGCCAAGTAGTCACTTCAAGTTTAATCTACAATTAATATTTTTCATAGAAAATACACATTTTAAAATTACATGTGTATATATAGTAGTT
The DNA here is from genome assembly GCF_964237555.1 of Oryctolagus cuniculus. Classification (NCBI taxonomy): domain Eukaryota; kingdom Metazoa; phylum Chordata; class Mammalia; order Lagomorpha; family Leporidae; genus Oryctolagus; species Oryctolagus cuniculus. The sequence goes on from NC_091442.1 coordinate 86,120,452, forward strand.
CCCAAAAGACAGTATAAAGTCTACATATATTTCCTTTTCTCTTCCACCTTTTCGTACAGATTTTGGTTTGAAATTTGATACTTAGATCCATTGTAAACCCTAAGAACTTTTACTTACAAATTAATCTGCCATCAAGGTCATTTACTGTAGGTCACTTCCCCCTTCTTTTTCTACTGGCCTCCTATATATCACTTATTTTATGATTAATGCCCATTGAATGGATTCCTCTTTAAAAGGCAGTAAATTCCAAGACACATTTTTACTCTCTGAAAATAGCAGACAGGCTTACTGAGATCACTGTGAAAATACCCATGAAAAATTCAGCTTTTAAACATTATTGAGGAGTCTCAGGTTTTCCTGAAAAAAGGACAAGAAAAGACTGAGAGAATCAGGGAACTTAAAGGGTCTGATTAATTGAAATTCTGGTAGGAGTCAGCAGGGCTGAGTGTCATTCATCACACTGATTTGATATGAGGTATGCGGGACTTCAAGGTTAGGCAAGGTGAAGTGGGAATTTCATGGGAGCCATGCTTTGCTTTATTCTTTTCTGAATGGAAATTATCAACCTGTAAGAGTCCTTAAAGAGACTACACTCTAGGCTAACATATCTGTCTTTGGATCATCTTTTAAATTCATTCTTATTTTATATGAAAGATTTTGAACTTCAAAATATAGTGGCAAAAACTGGATTGCTTAAATACCTTATTATCATGGTAATTTCATTAGCACATACATATTCTAGCTGTTATTAAAACTGCCATGCCACTTGGCAAATTTTCTGGAAAATTAGACTGGTGTGTCTTGGTAGGTCAAGGCACAACACAATCCTCTCTCTGCTTGAATATGGCAGAACCTGAGAAACAGAAGAGTCAGGTTGGTAGTAAAGAAGTTCTGCCATTATTTGTGTGAATTTAGCCTTCCCACATAGTGATTGGATTTTTATAAAGCCACTGACCTGACTGAAAGGTGGGGAGGGCAGGTGCTTCTCACAAGGAGAAAGGAGACACAAAGGAATGTGCTGGGCTCTTTCTTCTAAACTCACCTATCAGACGCGTTCTTTCTGCAAAAGTGAGTGAAGAGTGGAAATAGAGACTAAGAAGTTTGTCACAGGACAGCCCCTTTATGAGATTCTGGGGAGTGGAGGATGCATGTGCCCCACTGCTAATTTACAGTCTAATATCTGGTCTGAATTCAAACCTATTACTAGTTGAATAATATCCCTGTACTGTTAGATAATTAGATTAACAAGAAAGTTTGTTTGTTGAATTTCTGTCATGAGAGATTTCAAAGTTACTTCCTGTAGTTAACATTAAAGGTAAAATAAAGTTTCACAAAAGTGGAATTTAAAAAATATTTCTAGATTTTTTTTTCATTGTATTTGAAAGACAGAGACAGGGAGGGAGAGATAAAGACACATGGAGAGCTCTTCCATCTGCTGGTTCACTCCCCAAATGCCTGTAAAAGCCAGGGCTGGGCAAGACCGAAGCCAGGAGCTGGGAACTCAATCTAGATTTCTCACGTGGGTAGCAGGTACCTAATTACTTGTGCCATCACCCGCTGCTTTCCAGGGCATGTGTTAGCAGGAACCTGAATTTGGCAGAGGGGCTGGGACTGGAAACCAGGCAATCCAATGTAGGGTGTAGGTGTCCCAAGTGGCTTCTTATCACCTACACCAAATCCCTCCCCCAGTTGGGGAACTCTTGAGGTGCATTTACTCCTCTTTATTGTATGGAGGGAACAAAATAATTGCTTTACTAATTCTTGGTATGGAAGGAAAAGATATCAAGAAAAAAAATTCCTTAACATCTGCTTTTGACTGGCACATAATAATGATACATATATTTATTTATGGGGTAAAATGTGTTTTGATATGTTTTGTAATGATCAAATCAGGGTAATTACCATATGTATTTCCTTAACCTATTATCATTTCTTTATGGTACATACAATCAAAAAACTCTTTTCTAGCTATTTTGAGATTTTGCAAAGTTATTGTTAACTATATTCACATAATGCAAAAGGACATCAGCATTCAAGTATTTAGAATGGTGTTTGACAGTGGGTATATCTGCCAATTAAAGGAGGATGAATGAGTACCTTTCTTGCATTGTTTTATAAGGAAACCTGGAGATAATATATAAGCATAAAAATGAGCTTCCTTTTATTTGAAAGTAACCTGTAATCCTATAAATTGCAATCTACAAACATATACATAGCCAATAAGTCCAAGTCATATGTAATCATTCATTTAATTCCTCAGGAATACTTCCAGAACAATGCCTTCTTAAAAAAAATTCTTCTGTGTTCTAGAAAAGATAATATGATGACTGCCTTCTGGAATATTAATAATATTTTTACCATGCCTTTCTTTATCACAGATGACTTATGCCTGTAACCCAAGAAAGACTTACTTTTTCAATACTGGCATTTCTGTGGCTACGTTTAAAACACTGACCATTTGGTTTAAGAAAAATCTGTTCTTTATTTTTTGACTAACTGACTTACTTTGAAAAAGTAGTGCATATGGATTGTAAAATTTTCAAAAATTCCAAAGTGATAAATTTTCTTTTCCTTCCTGTAACTCAAGTTCCACAGTTATACTCCCCAGGGGCAAACATCATCCCTGGTTTCTTCTGAACCTTTCCATAAATTCTTCCCCTCCCAAGAAAAATAGTAGTCTATTATTTTTGCTATTATAGATCTTTATAGGTAAGTACTGGTCTGGTAGGAAAAGAAAATTTGAGAACTCTTTTATCTAACAGTATATTGGTGAAGTAGAGGATGAAATACCATGGAACATGAAGTTTTTGGACATGAGCATTGCTGGTCATAATGATGTTTAGGACAGAATGGAATGGTGTGCTCAAAAAGAGTGAATAAATATTCTCCAGTGTGGAGTTTGTGATTCAGTCCACACAAGCATAGCTTTATCCTAAAAGAAAGCCTCATAAAACACTTGGGAGCAAAATAAGTTGTGAAATGCATGTTATGCCTATAATTATTAATGGTCACTTTTTTCCTTAGATGGTAGTCTTGGGTACTGTTATTAGAGCCATAGGCTTCTCCTATGTATGATTCTCTTCTATGGAGAAAATCTTTGTCTAGTGGTAGGAAATGTGCTGCATATTTGAAACATTGCTTCTGTATTTTAAGACATATCAACGGCAATAAAGTAGACTTTATGCTGTCCATTAAATACTAGACTGTTTCAAAAGTCAATGATTTTTTTTCATGTACTTAAAATTTTTTGTCTGCTTCAAAGTTTACAACTAAGGAATGACTGTACCAAAGGTGATAAAATATCTTGGTAATGGTTTTATTTTATAGAGGAAAAATAAGGTAATAATGGTGCATTTTCTAGGAAAGCTTGGAATCCTTCTTTCATTTTGTTATAAGTTAGTTAAGGAAATACTGGCTAAAAATCTTTGAGATTCCAGTGGCTTAACATATTTGAATTATTTCTTGCTCACGAGAAGTTCAAAACAGAATTCCTTTCATTATCAGAGGGACTAATGCTGGCAGATGCTCCAATCTCAATATGTAGCTGCCTGCGTTACCTTGGTTACAGCTGGGAAACAAGGGGAGATCCGGAGGAAATGCATGGGGGAACGTGATATACCTGATGCATACTATCATATTAACCTTAAGGAGGCTGGTAAATATAGAATTGCTGGACATGTAGAAATAAAATAAACGGTTTTGATGAACACCTAATTGATCTTTGCTATACATAAGGACATCATGAAAGATATCAGTTGGAGTTTAAGAGGAAACATTAAGGGTGAGTATTTGGTCTAGCTGTTAAGATGAAGGTTGGGATGCCCACAACCCATATCAGAGAGCCTGAGTTCAAATTCCAGCTCTGCTCCCAAGTCCACCATCCTTCTAATGCACCGCCTGGGAGGCAACAGGTGATGGCTCAAGGGGTTGAGTCTCTGCTACCATGTGGGAGACCAACTCCTGGTTTTGGGTTGTCTATTCTGGCTGTTGTGGGCATTTGGGGATTGAACCAAGTGGCAGATTTCTGTGTGCCTTTCTGACTTTTAAGTAAGTATTTAAATAAGTGAATAAATAAATTTATAAAAATAGTAAGGAGGGAAACAATAACATTTGCCATTGTAATAGGTTATTAACCCGTGCTATAATACATTTCAAATATATTTGTGAGGTAAACTGAATTATGATATATACAAAATACTTGAACAAATGCTTCAAAAATAAACATTGTTGTAAAAAAAATGCTTCCAGCAATCCTGTGTGGCAGAAAGAATTCTGACTTTACAGACAAGGAAAGTAAATTATAGAATGATGAATTAAGTTGATCACAGTCACCAGACTTCGTGCATGTTAGAAATAGACTTCAGGCTCAGGTTCCTCTATCTATTGCTTCTGTTCCACCTCTGGGACACTAAAGCCATTCTAGACATTGGAAGTTTTTCCTGGGAAATCATCATCTAGTGATTCTGTGTTGATAGTACCATACTGTACCCCTCGCATAAAATATTGGAAAGTTCAAGACAGCAATCATGAGGAGTTGGAATTATACAGACCCAACCATATGTAAGATCAACTTTCTCAAATAGCTTCCTTCCAGCAGAAGGTGTGAAGAGTTAGCTTCATGAACTAGACATGAGTAATTTTGAAATTCAGCCGTTGTGAGAGGACTTGAAAAAGTTCATGGAAAAATGGAATTAAAAAAATTCACTTTGGCTCACACACATTTGCTTTTTCTCATTTTCTCTTTGATCAGGTCTTTATTCAAGCTAAGTTGTCCAGAATTCCAAAATGATCTGACATCTATGCCATAAACACGTTGAAGAGTGTGTCCAGCAGGTGTCTTGGCTTCTGGGGCAGGTTTCTTTGCCGGCTTCCTTTGAGCTGTTGGCTTCTTGGTGGTTGCAGCTAATTTCTCCACCAGAAGCTTCTCCTTCTTGACACCAGCAGCCGCCTTTGCTTTCTTCCCTACCCCAGGCTTCCTGCCTGCAACTTCTTTCTCCTCCGATTTGACTGATAGTACCGCTCTTCCCTCTTCCATCTGGAGTTAGTGATTTCTGGCCTAGCAAAGAATGGTATTGTGGCATATGGTCTTTGCCCGTGGGTTTGGACGCTGCAGTGAGTCTTCTTGCAAAGTGCTCTGAGGGCTCCTCAGATCTCTGGGCTTTTCCTGGATTCAGTGGCAGTATCTCATTTTGCCCTTGCCAGCACTCATTTGCTGAGAGGCATAAACCTTTCTGGTATCATCTCATGCCTTAAGTTTCTTATTGAACACAGCTGCCTCCTTGGTTTTCTTGTAGCTTTCCACTTTATCTTTGTCCACTAATGGAAGTACAGGGACTTCCTCAATATGATCACCATTTCATGGACGGTGCTGTCAAAACTGACACAGCCAGTGCAGACAGATGCCTTATAGTTTATGGGTTTTGTTCCCTCCATGATGCTGGGGGTGCCAGGTTTTAGTTGGTTCAAACGCACAAGCTCCTTGGCACATATCTCCAAAACGCCCTGGCCAGATTGGTGAGTCTCACCACCTCAGCCTCTGAGAATGTCAGTCTCAGCTCTGCCAAGACGTAGCACTGGTCTGATGACCTGCTAACTGACTGATGGCATAGGGCTGTTTGTTTCAGCTGGTAAGAAAAAGTACAGATTTCTGGGTGAATGAGAACCTTGAACACAGGTAAGGATGCATCTTTGCCAGATGATTCCTGCTTTTCAGAGTACACTGATATTAATAGATGAATACGTGTGATGCCAAGGAGAGGAGAAGGCCGTAGTCCCTTCAACTTGGCTGCTCCCATAGAAAAATGCCAGAGATTTTTGAAATTCATGCATAGTTCTTTCATCATATGCATTTTTCATGAAATTTTTGCACACTCTCCTATATATGTGGATTTAAAAATCATATATCAAAATAAACATTTTTAAAGTCCGTTTTCCACAAACTTTTTATCATACCCTTCTGTAATTTCACTAACACCAGTATTTTTGTCTTATTTTGTGTTAGACTTAATTTCCAAAAAATTGGTATTTCAAATATATGTGTATTATGAGGACAGTGTATGTTTTCATTTGCTTATCCTTCATACTAGACGAAGTGCCTGTCTCAATGACCCTACACTTTGACAGGAAGGGAACAATATAAACAAAATAAATACATCCCAACTCAAGTTGCAACTTTTGTTGGGGAAAATCAAAGCTGGCTACAAGATCAGAAGATGGCAGACTCTGTTGTTATAGGTGGTTGAACCCTACAAGTCCTTTCCAAGCTGGTACTTTAGAGCAAAGACCTGAGTAGAGGCATGTGCACATCTTTGTGGAAGAATGTTCTAGGCTATGGGAAGAGCAAGCACAAAGTCACTGGATGAGTGTCATATACACTGTTTATGTGACAGCAACAAGGCTATGCGGCTGACATGGGAAGAGAAAGAAGAAAAGCAGAAGGTAATTAC